>NW_013789821.1:0-617 GCF_000517525.1 Limulus polyphemus
CTCCTCCAACCACTGCTGTAGTCTATCTTGCTTATTTTCTTTCTCCTCCAACCACTGCTGTAGTCTCTCTTGCTTATTTTCTTTCTCCTCCAACCACTGCTGTAGTCTCTCTTGCTTATTTTCTTTCTCCACCAACCACTGCTGTAGTCTCTCTTGTTTATTTTGCTGTTCGAGCTGCTATTGTTGTAGGTTTTCTTGCCACTGCTGTAATCTTTCTTCTTGTTTTTTTTCTCGTTCTTCTTGCTTCTTTTCTTTTTCCTCCAACAACTGCTGTAATCTCTTTTCTTGTTTATTTTCTCGTTCTTCTTGTTTCTTTTCTTTTTCCTCCAACAACTGCTGTAATCTCTCTTCTTGTTTCTTTTCTAGTTTATTTTGTTGTTCTAGGTGCCACTGTTGCAGGTTTTCTTGCAACTGCTGTTGTCTTTCTTCTTGTTTCTTTTGCTGTTCTTGTATTGCTGCCATCAAATCTGCTAAGCTGTAGTTTGATTTGCCGCTCTCGTTTCCACTTTTTTCTTTTTGTTTTCCATCCCACTTCTGACACCAATTTGTTACGTCTCCATTCGTTATTTAATTTTCCGTAAAAATCTTACCGAAGAAACTTTACCGATACAAAACTG
>NW_013789822.1:0-612 GCF_000517525.1 Limulus polyphemus
CATATATAAGATAACATCTCTACCGTGCAATAGAAAGAATGGACTTTCCTGAGTTGACTCGTTCTCAGCACTTCTATAGGCTAACAGTAGCAAGGGAATCTGCTCGTCCTAAGTTTTCTGATCCTTCTCACAATATTGAGAGGTCACATCTAACAAGGTTTTATTGAATATTTCTACTAAACCATTAGCAGCTGCATGATAAACTGTGGTTTCGATTTTATTTACACCTAGTAATTCGCAAACTTCCTTCATTAACTTAGAAATGAAGTTACTACCTCTATCTGTTAATAGATATTGGGGTATACCATGTCTAGCTACTATTTGATTTACAAAAGCTTTAGCTATCGTTTCTGCTTTCTGATCAGGTAAGCATATAGCCTCTGGAAACCTAGTCAAGTAGTCTGCGACTACTAACACATATTTGTTTCCTGCATAGGATGTAGGCAAGGGGCCTAATATATCCATAGCAACTAGTTGAAACGGTGTAGTTAAACTCGGCATTCTCTGCAAGGGAGCGTTTCTTGAATGGGGGTTGGTTTTTCGTTTTTGGCATTCTAGACAGGACTCGCAGTACTCTTTAATGTCTTTCCATATATTTACCCAAATGAACCT
>NW_013789823.1:0-616 GCF_000517525.1 Limulus polyphemus
GACACAATAATAACAAGACTATATCATCAGTGTAACAGATGTCATATCAAGAATATATCAAATATCTGATAGTAATAGGACTATGGTTATTTGACACAATAATAACAAGACTACATCAGTAGAGTAACATGTCACATCAAGAATATATCAAATATCTGATAGTAATAGAACTATTGTTATTTGATACTATAATAACAAGACTACATCAGTAGTGTAATGGATGTCATATCAAGAATATATCAAATATCTGATAGTAATAGAACTATAGTTATTTGATACCATAATAACAAGACTACATCAGTAGTGTAATGGATGTCATATCAAGAATATATCAAATATCTGATAGTAATAAATCTATAAAGTTATTTGTCACTGTAATAACAAGACTACATCAGTAGTGTAATGGATGTCATATCAAGAATATATCAAATATCTGATAGTAATAGGACTATGGTTATATGACACTGTAATAACAAGACTACATCAGTAGTGTAATGGATGTCATATCAAGAATATATCAAATATCTGATAGTAATAAATCTATAAAGTTATTTAACACTATAATAACAAGACTACACCAGCTGTGTAACAGAAGTCACATCAAGAATATATCAAA
>NW_013789824.1:0-615 GCF_000517525.1 Limulus polyphemus
ACTTGGACAGTTGTCAGCAGAAAACAGACAGAACTATAGAGCACTGGTAGTGGCTCTGGAACTCAGATATGGAACTCAAAATCAGTCTGAAGTCTACAGGGCTAGGTTTAGGACGAGAGTCCGTGCTAAAGGGGACAGCCTGCAAGAGTTGGTACAGGACTTGGAAAGTATGACACACAAGGCCTACCCAACTGCACCACCCGATCTCCTCAAGTAGTTGCTGAGGGATCAGTTTGCAGATGTCTTGGACAGTTCACAACTGAAGATACAAGTGAAGCCAGCACACCCCTCTACTATGCAAGATGCAATGGCCAGAGATCTTGAATTTGAATCCTATGTTAAGTCCAGCACAGAGGTACCAAGGTTGGTACAGTCATCAGGATTCAAGGCCAGAAAAGGGCAGCTTTCAGAAAAGTTTGAGGGACTTTGCTGGCACTGTAATAAACCTGGGCACAAGAGAGCTCAATGCTGGCAACTTTAACACAGGGGAGATGCCACAGCAGGAAAGGCTGATACCCAGAAAGGTTGTTGGAACTGTGGAGAGCAAGGACATATGAGGAGCCAGTGTAGGAAGAATATTACCAATAAGTCAGCCTCAAGAGACCAGTAGTGGTT
>NW_013789825.1:0-1229 GCF_000517525.1 Limulus polyphemus
ATTATGTAGTTATTGGGCTTAAGGTTCTTCTACAGTAGGTGTCTGTGACTTGTTTGCAATAAATTCAACGATGAATAAACAGCATACACTTTACTTGTTTTTAAATAATATATAAACATATATATATTCGGAACAAGTTAAACGTATGTACAATAAAGTGTTTACACTATAGAAAATATAAACATATTGTAAACGTTATATCAGTATGTGTATAGTTCTCCTCTTCATGTTAAAAGAACATGTGGGCCTGTTCAATTACTTTAGAATCTCAGTTGACAAGCCAAACTATTTTCTTTAATACTATTGCAATATTATGATTAGTGTGGTGTGATTAACTTACGATTGTGGTCTTCTTTCTTCTGAAGATCCTATATTTCTTTTGCCAAAGTGCACTCAGGCGGATTCAATTACTTTAGAATTTCGCTTTGACGGAATAAACTTGTTTTTTCTTATTTCTTTTTCCACTGTTAGTTTCACCCTTATATATATATCAAACGTTAGGCCTATGTCAGTCGTTAGGCCTATCACTTTTACGTTACTTGACTTCACACCAACTATATTCTCTTTGCTTTTATCTATCTAATACTGTCTGTCTGCTGCTTCCCACTCGTCTCATGCTATTTATAACTTTATTACATAGTCGTCTGGCCACTTTCTATATTCTTGTTTGTTTGTTTTGGAATTTCGCGCAAAGCTACACGAGGGCTATCTGCGCTAGCCATCCCTAATTTAGCAGTGTAAGACTAGAGGGAAGGCAGCTAGTCATCACCACCCACCGCCAACTCTTGGGCTACTCTTTTATCAACGAATAGTGGGATTGACCGTCACATTATAAAGCCCCCATGGCTGAAAGGGCGAGCATGTTTGGTGGGATGCGGATTCGAACCCGCGACCCTCAGATTGTGAGTCGAGCGCCTTATCCACCTGGCCATGCCGGGCTTCTATATTCTCGAAACCAATCAGTTTTTACCAAAAACCTTCTACAATCGTTTGCTTTTAACACTTATTATAACAAAACTCAAAAAATAATAAAATATCCACTCACAAATATAAATTAATCACTAATATTTAAACCAAACAGTCTTTTATATCATGATACAAACCATTATTCAAGATAAAATATTTACAATATGTGTTTTTTACTATATACAAAGTCTGCTCCAACATTTGCAGTCCCTTTGATGGCCTCAAATCAGAACCTGAAGAAATCGGGTTCTGAAGATACAATG
>NW_013789826.1:0-615 GCF_000517525.1 Limulus polyphemus
GTCTGGCTCTACTTCCTGGCACACATCCAACAACGCCCTTCCTTAAGTGTCTGCTCATATTCAGAGAAATTGGCCACTGTTATAGGTACTACTTGACGACCTGCTACAAGTGATCTTCCAATCTTCAAGTCCGCTGGCCTGGATGGGTCTTCCACTGCTTCTACAAGCATTGGGATCCCATGGGGATGTTCCTTTATCCTACCCCACATTATCTTTTCTGACATAGGGGGTATTGTAGTTGATTTAAGTGCTGTGACATGCAGATCAACGGATGTAGCAACACTTACTGGAGTCTGGACTTTGTTGTTTCCAATCATCATTTTATCGAAATTAACTACACACTTCCTCGGCAGTAGATAGTCCAATCCTAATATGCATTGGTCTTCAATGTCAGCCAAGTATACTTTTTGTCTGTTTTTCATGCCGATGAGCTCGATAGTTACCCACACTGGTCCACACAACCTTGCAGAATATCCTGTCACACCACAGAGCTTCTGTACAGCTTTTGGTACTCCTTTGTTATCCAGCACCTTGATGCTCACAAGGGTCTGCTGAGATGCAGAATCTATGACAAAGTTGCACCTTTGGCCATCCAGCTTCCCTGTCATGTACGGT
>NW_013789827.1:0-617 GCF_000517525.1 Limulus polyphemus
GGTTAAGCCCTTTCCATTGATGTTTTTGATCACGTCCAATGTCTCATAGATTCATTTACTCTAATCCTGCCTAAAACGTAGGCACGTAGAGATCTTGATGAGTAATAAAATCAAATTGGGTATACTCGTGTTCCACAGTTGGTTTCGATACCCGTGGTGGGCAGAGCACAGATAGCCCATTGTGTAGCTTTGTGTTTAATTACAAACAATACAATACGTTCAAATATTTGACTACTGTGTATCACATTGCCTGTAGGGAAGGCAAATTCAAAAGAGACATGAAAAAAGACAAATTAAAAACCCTTTTTTACATATGGGGACCTTTGCTTTTTTATTTATTATTAATTTATTTAAATAAGCAAAAATTGGGCGTCTTCATGTTAATTCTCTGTTACGAACCGTTTTGAGTTTTTTATACGTTTCATAATTGTTTTTCTTATGTTGGCGTCATTCTGTAAACAAAAATCTAAAACTTCAGAATGTTGTCAAATCAGGAAGATGTAACTACATATGCGAAATTGGTTGAAAGTACAACAACAAATCACCAGCTGCCTAACAATATGTTACGACAGCGGAAATCGCGCGACGCTGGGAGCATGCGCTGGAGTTCTAGAAAG
>NW_013789828.1:0-724 GCF_000517525.1 Limulus polyphemus
AGTTGTTTGACAAAAAGATAAGAAACAGGAAGAGAGATTACAACAGTTGTTGGAGGAAAAAGAAAAGAAACAAGAAGAGAGACAACAGTAGTTGCAAGAAAACCTGCAACAGTGGCAGCTCGAACAGCAAAATAAACAAGAAGATAAATTACAGCAGTTGTTGGAGGGGAAAAAAAAGAAACAAGAAGAGAGATTACAGCAGTTGTTGGAGGGAAAAGAAAAGAAACAAGAAGAGAGATTACAACAGCTACTGGAGGAGAAAGAACATAAACAAGAAGAGAGAAAACAGCAGTGGCAACTGGAACAAGAAAGGAAACAAGAAAACATTGTTAAACATTGTTAAACATTAGTAAATTTAAAAGCGAATTAGATACATTAAAGTATGATTTATTGTCTTTTACACAAGGAGGATACATTAACCATCGACTTAATCAGACCCAGACAATGGCAAGCCTCTTCCAGACCCCGCAACTAAACCCTAATGCAGACATCTTCAGTCCTGTCAGAAGTCACATCCCAGATATGAATGTCGGTAATAGGAGTGATCCAGTACGAAAGAAGCCACAGGAATTCGATGGGAAGGCACCGTGGGAAGCATATAGAGAACAATTTGTACTCCTGGCAGAAATGAATGGGTGGACAAAGGAGCAGAAAGCAGTATATCTGGCAACGAGCTTGAAGGGACAACCATTAGAAATACTTGGACAGTTGTCAGCAGACGACA
>NW_013789829.1:0-1029 GCF_000517525.1 Limulus polyphemus
ATCTGTGGGTTAGAAAGGTTGAGCTGGTTGTATAGTACAGTTGTTGTTATTAGCTGTGGGTTAGAAAAGTTTAGCTGGCTGTATAGTGCAGTTGTTGTTTTTATCTGTGGGTTAGAAAATTTAACCTGGTTTTCTAGTACAGTTATTGTTTTTATCTGTGAGTTAAAAAGTTTAGCTGGCTATATAGTACAGTTGTTGTTTTATCTGTGAGTTAAAAAAGTTTACCTGGCTGTATAGTACAGTTGTTGTTTTTATCTGTGAGTTAGAAAAGTTTAGCTGACTGTATAATACAGTTGTTGTTTTTATCTGTGTGTTAGAAAAGTTTAGCTGGCTGTATAGTACAGTTGTTGTTTTTATCTGTGTGTTAGAAAAGTTTTGGTGGCTCTATAGTACAGTTGTTGTTTCTATCTGTGGGTTAGAAAAGTTTAGCTGGCTGTATAGTACAGTTGTTGTTTTTAGCTGTGGGTTAGAAAAGTCTAGCTTGCTGTATAGTACATTTGTTCTTTTTATCTGTGGGTTAGAAACGTTTAGCTGGCTGTAGTGTACAGTTGTTGTTTTTATTTGTATGATTGAAAAGTTTAGCTGGTTGTATAGTACACTTGTTGTTTTTATTTGTGGGTTAGATAAGTTTAGCTGGTTGTCTAGTACAGTTATTGTTTTTATCTTTGTGTTAGAAAAGTTTATCTCGCTCTATAGTACAGTTGTTGTTTTTAGCTGTAAGTTAGAAAAGTTGAGCTGGCTGTATAATACAGTTGTTGTTTTTATCTGTGGGTTAGAAAAGTTTAGCTGGCTGTATAGTACAGTTGTTATTTTTATCTGTGGGTTAAAAAATTTACCTGGCTGTATAGTACAGTTGTCTTTTTTATCTATGGGTTAGAAAAGTTTACCTGGATGTATAGTACAGTTGTTGTTTTTATCTGTGGGTTAGAAAATTTTAGCTGGCTGTATAGTACAGTTGTTATTTTTATCTGTGGTTTAAAAAAGTATACCTGGCTGTATTGTACAGTTGTTGTTTTTTCTGTGGGTTAG
>NW_013789830.1:0-616 GCF_000517525.1 Limulus polyphemus
AAAAATATCATCGCTAGTACTTCGACTGACTGGTTCACAGCACAACATATCTTCATGAGGTTCGGAGTTCCATATATGACGCACAAAAACTTGTAGCTGGCACAGACCTTGTACGTCAGTAGATTAATCTAGTTGTAAGGAGAAAATTGTACTTTCACGAACTCTTTGAATTAGCTGATTTTCTATCCATCGAGACATTTCATCAATCCTACGCGTGACCGTGTTATTAGAAATAGGAATTGTTTCAATTTCTTGTTCACTCTTATCACCAAAGAAAACTTTAACTGTATCTTTTATAGCTGGAAGAACTAAAGTCGCTCCAATTGTATGCAGATATCTAACTTTTGATTATCGATATCTATAGTTTTTTATTTCTAGATATCCTTTGTAAGTAGATATCTAACCTTTGGTTACAGAATTTTAACTTTTGATTGAAATAGCATAGCCGGGAGCGCCATAGATCTACATATAATCAAAGGATACCTAGAAATATAAAAAGAACTATAGATATCTATAATCAAAAGTTAAAATTCTGCAATCAACTGATAAAACCGGTACTATAGCTAAAGTACTGTATGAAGAGGTGAAAATTGATTTCCTTTTTACGATGACGAAT
>NW_013789831.1:0-614 GCF_000517525.1 Limulus polyphemus
AGGGTTTGCTGAGACGCAGAGTCTATGACAAAGTTGCACCTTTGACCATCCTAGCTTTCCTGTCACATAGACGATGTGTGTGTTTGGCATTTTCCACCTAACTGTAGGGACTTTCATGATGGTGTTGGTGGGCGTCGCTCAACACTAACCACAACTGGAATCCTTGAGGCCGACTTGTTGGTAATATTCTTCCTACACTGGCTCCTCAAATGTCCGTGCTTTTCACAGTTCCAACAACCTTTCTGGATACCAGCCTTTCCTGCTGTGGCACCTCCCCTGTGTTGAAGTTTCCAGCATTGAGCTCTCTTATGCCCAGGTTTGTTACAGTGCCAGCAGAGTCCCTTAAACCTCTCTGAAACCAGACCTTTTCTGGCCTTGAATCCAGATGACTGTACCAACCTCGGTACCTCTGTGCTGGACTTAACGTAGGATTCAAATTCGAGAGCTCTGGCCATTGCATCCTGCATGGTAGAGGGGTGTGCTTGTTTCACTTGTATCTTAAGTTGTGGACTGTCCAAGACATCTACGAACTGATCACTCAGCAACAACTTGAGGAGATCGGGTGGTGCAGTTGGGTAGGCCTTGTGTGCCATGCTTTCCAAGTCTTGTGCCAG
>NW_013789832.1:0-1494 GCF_000517525.1 Limulus polyphemus
CTTGATGTATGTAGTGAAAATCATTTACTTGTTTCTTGATGTATGTAGTGAAAATCATTTACTTGTTTATTGATGTACGGAGTGAGAATCATTTACTTGTTTCCTAATGTGGGAAGTGAAAATAATTTACTTGTTTCTTGATGCAGGGAGTTAAAATAATTTACTTGTTTCTTGAGGTAAAGAGTGAAACTCATTTACTTGTTTCTTGATGTAGAGACTAAAAATCATTTAATTATTTCTTAATGTAGTAAGTGAAAATCATTTACTTGTTTCTTGATGTAGAGAGTGAAAACATTTACTTGTTTCTTGTTGTAGGGAGTGAAAATAATTTACTTTTTTCTTGATGTAAAGAGTGAAATCAATTACTTGTTTCTTGTTGTAGGGAATGAAAATCATTTACTTGTTTCTTGTTGTAGGGAGTGAAAATAATTTAATTGTTTCTCATGTAGGAAATGAAAATCGTTAACTTCTTTCTTGATGTAGGAAGTGAAAATCATTTACTTGTTTCTTAATGTATGGAGTGAAAATCATTTACTTGTTTCTTAATGTAGGAAGTGAAACTCATTTACATGTTTCTTGATGTAGAGAGTGAAAATCATTAGCTTGTTTCTTAATATAGGAAATGAAAATAATTTACTTGTTTCTTAATATAGGAAGTGAAAATAATTTACTTGTTTCTTGATGTAGAAAGTAAAAATCATTAACTTGTTTCTTAAAGTAGGGAGTGAAAATCATTTACTTGTTTTTTGATGTATGTAGTGAAAATCATTTACTTGTTTCTTCATGTAGGGAGTGAAAATCATTTACTTCTTTCTTGATGTAGGTAGTGAAAATCATTTATTGTTTCTTGATGTAGAGAGTGGAAATCAATTACTTGTTTCTTGTTGTAGTGAGTGAAAACATTTACTTGTTTCTTGTTGTAGGGAGTGAAAATCATTTACTTGTTTCTTGATGCAAAGAGTGAAAATCAATTACTTTTTTCTTGTTGTAAAAAATGATAATCGTTTACTTTTTTCTTGTTGTAGGGAGTGAAAATCATTTACTGGTTTCTTGAGGTAGATAGTGAAAATCATTCACTTTTTTCTTGATGTAGGGTGAGAAAATGATTTACTTGTTTCTTGATGTAGAAAGTTAAAATCATTAACTTGTTTCTTAAAATAGGGAGTGAAAATCAATTACTTGTTTCTTCTTGTAGGGAGTGAAAATCATTTACTTGTTTCTTGTTGTAAGTGAAAATCATTTACTTCTTTCTTGATGTAGGAAGTGAAAATCATTTAATTGTTTCTTGTTGTTGGTAGTGAAAATCATTAACTTGTTTCTTAATGTAGGGAGTGAAAATCATTAACTTGTTTCTTAATGTAGGGAGTGAAAATCATTTTCTTGTTTCTTGATGTAAATAATGGAAATCATATCTTAATGTAGGGAGTGAAAATCATTTACTTTTTTCTTGATGTAGAGAGTGAACAAAATTTAATTGTTTCTTGTTGTAGGGAT
>NW_013789833.1:0-615 GCF_000517525.1 Limulus polyphemus
CAGTAACATATTTATTTATTTTTTTTCTGATAAAAATAAATTAAAGAGACACGTGTTTT
Source organism: Limulus polyphemus (assembly GCF_000517525.1). Classification (NCBI taxonomy): domain Eukaryota; kingdom Metazoa; phylum Arthropoda; class Merostomata; order Xiphosura; family Limulidae; genus Limulus; species Limulus polyphemus. The sequence goes on from NW_013789833.1 coordinate 60, forward strand.
AATATTTCATTTGTCACCTGAAAGGTGGAACTGGTAAATTTTGGAAACTTAGAAGGGGCACTGTTTCTTCATGGAGGTACAAAATACAGTTGTCGTTGTAGTCTCTCTAGACAACACTTCTTACTTACTATAAAGAGAAAAATTAGACTTAATACCAAAACAATATGTACATAACAATCTTTGAAACATGGTTTATTTCTGTAAATGCTAGATTTAATAAGCTTTTAAAATGAAACAGGTACAAGTTTCGTCAGATACTTAATTCTAGTACAAACTGCGTTAGAATACATCACTGATACAAATGGTTAAGGAGCATATAAGGATAAAAAATATTTGTTTTCCAAATTAATTTGAACTTATGTATTCTGGAAGTTTGACCATGATCGAATTGTATACGAAAGTTAGGGATCGCCGTCTTAAAGCTTAATTACTAGTAATTTTCTTCTATACGAAAACAGTTGTTCATTTCTTTTCACATATTTGGATAATCCTGCTAAATAATTTCGTCTTGTAACCATTTGTCGACAGAAGCTTCATTCAATTTAAATTATTATTT
>NW_013789834.1:0-614 GCF_000517525.1 Limulus polyphemus
GTCCACCGCGAGAAATCGAATTCCTGATTTTACCTCTAGAAGTCTGTAGACTTACTGCTCTCCCGGCGGGGGACAAAAATTTCGTGATTATTTTACTTATCAATGGAAGAAGAAAATTTCCCCAAATGAAGAACGCCTTAGTTACAGAAATTTCTGGTATGACTACAAACTTGGTACAACATGAATTTGAACTTAGACACACAGAAATTCCTATTATGACCACAAACTTGGTACAACATGAATTTGAACTTTTGTTTGTTTTGTTTGCTTTTTTTAATTTCGCGCAAAGCTACACGAGGGCTATCTGCGCTAGCCGTCCCTAATTTAGCAGTGTAAGACTAGAGGGAGGCAGCTAGTCATCACCACCCACCGCCAACTCTTGAGCTACTCTTTTACCAACGAATAGTGGGATTGACCGTCACATTATAACGCCCCCACGGCTGAAAGGGCGAGCATGTTTGGTGGGACTGGGATTCGAACCGGCGACCCTCTGATTGCGAGTCGAGGGCCCTAACCACCTGGCCATGCCGGGCCAAATTTGAACTTAGACACACTAAAGCGTAAATAGCATAGGCGCAGCCAAATAGGGGGATATCCGATAAAACATACTGTTA
>NW_013789835.1:0-616 GCF_000517525.1 Limulus polyphemus
AACTCGTAACAGAATAACTAGATTGGTTGTTACAGATTTATAACTCGTAACAGAATAACTAGATTTGCTGTTACAGATTTATAACTCGTAACAGAATAACTAGATTTGCTGTTACAGATTTATAACTCGTAACAGAATAACTAGATTGGTTGTTACAGATTTATAACTCGTAACAGAATAACTAGATTGGTTGTTACAGATTTATATTCTCCCACAGAGAATCTTTCGAGTGAGTTTAGTGACACATCACGGCTCAAACCTTCGACCCTCAAATACGTTGCAATGTAAGCTAACAACTAGGTCATGCACATCGTTTTTATGACGGGTGGCAATTTAATTAAACTTTAATCATTTGTAATATTTGCGTATTCTGTTTTATTTTTGTTGATTATAAACTATCAACTGAAAATAAAAATTAGTTAAAACGTATATATTTCTTTATTCATTTATATATAATGAAATTCCTAAATTTCCAATTACAAATTTATCTGCCTCAAATATTATCTTTTGTTGTTACTTAATTTTCCGTAAATTCGTTCCGACGAAACTTTAGCGACACAAGTCCTTTCTTAAATAAAACTGGTTTATTCTTTTCGAATACAACTTTACCGATACG
>NW_013789836.1:0-615 GCF_000517525.1 Limulus polyphemus
TGAACAGGTTTCATCCAGACTTAGATAAGGAAATGCAGTAAAGCTTTACTGGGTCTGAAAAATTCGGTTTAGAAACAAATAAAAACATGAAATATCATCAGTTTCAAGAAACACGTTTATTACATTTTTAACAAAAGGTTATCTCGTAGTTTTGTTTGTTATGGATTTCGCGCAAAGCTACACAAGGGCTATCTGCGCTAGCCGTCCCTAATTTAGCAGTGCAAGACGAGAGCTAGTCAACTCTTGGGCTATGCCTTTACTGGGAAACCGTGGTCGTGAATAATTGATGTATTTGTGAAACGTATAATTGTCTCGTTTTATCTCAATTCTGTAATTAAGTAACTTAATTCATTATTTTTGTGGAAAAAACAAATAATAACTAATATCATTTTAACAATTCTAGAATGACAGCACATGCACCAATTTCATATGTTAAGAGAATAACTGTAAGTTCTAATAAATATATAAAGTTTTAGCATCTAATGCGTTTTGACCAATAATTTTAGATATAATAACAATGGTTCTAAGTTTATTTGTAGTCAGAGGTAATTAAGTAGTTTAAATTACTGTTTCTCTGCAATAAGAATTGTAACCAGATATTCTTCTTCATTTGAC
>NW_013789837.1:0-616 GCF_000517525.1 Limulus polyphemus
CACAACCATGTTAAGGTTGCTACCTTCTTTTAACGTTTCTGTAGTTAATTAAATCCTTTTTAAATATATATATATATATATATCGGTAGTTAATTAAATCCTTGTTGAATATATATATCGGTAGTTAATTAAATCCTTGTTGAATATATATATCGGTAGTTAATTAAATCCTTGTTGAATATATATATCTGTAGTTAATTAAATCCTTGTTGAATATATATATCGGTAGTTAATTAAATCCTTGTTAAATATATATATTTGTAGTTAATTAACTCCTTGTTAAATATATATATTTGTAGTTAATTAACTCCTTGTTAAATATATATATCTGTAGTTAATTAAATCCTTGTTAAATATATATATCTGTAGTTAATTAAATCCTTGTTAAATATATATATCTGTAGTTAATTAAATCCTTGTTAAATATATATATCTGTAGTTGATTAAATCCTTGTTAAGTATATATATCTGTAGTTAATTAAATCCTTGTTAAATATATATATCTGTAGTTAATTAAATCCTTGTTAAATATATATATCTGTAGTTAATTAAATCCTTGTTAAATATATATATCTGTAGTTGATTAAATCCTTGTTAAATATATATATCTGTAGTT
>NW_013789838.1:0-614 GCF_000517525.1 Limulus polyphemus
TGGTTTTGTCTTCTACATAGGTATCTTCTCAGCTGGAACTGTGGGCTGAAGAACTTCAGCATGGAGAACTTTCACATGATATGGAGGAGGCTGAGCAGTTGGTTCATATTCACACAGAGAGTGTTACACATATGCAACAAGCAACCTATGAAGTCTTACAGCGGGGTCAAGAATTATGTCAGGTGTGTCAAATAGAAACATGTTTAGACAGGTTTTAGTAAGATTATATGGTGTCAGTTATATCTTAAAGAACTAATATCAGTTTGTGAAAAGTATCTCTGGTAAAGATATATAAATATATCTGATAGAAGTAAGATTAGATAATGACAAGGATCATGGATGTAGAGATGTTTAGAGAATATGAAGAATACCAGATAGTGAGATGTTTAAATAATGTGAAGTATATCCAATGGAAGCATATTTAAATAGGTATGTCTGACAGGAGTAAGATTAGGTAGTAACAAGATTCTCAGATAGAAAGAGATTTAGAGAGCATTAAGTATATCAGATGGATATTTAGATAATGTCCAGTATGTCAAATAGATATTTCTGATATATGTAAGATTAGGTAGTGACAAGGATCACAGCTAGTGAATGATTATAGATAGTATTAA
>NW_013789839.1:0-805 GCF_000517525.1 Limulus polyphemus
CAGTTCAGGTCTGAAGCTAAACAGTTTCATAAATCATCTTAATGAAAGGCTTTAAAGATATCGGTATAAAAGCCATCTACATTGGACATAATGGTTGGTTATGATGATAGAAAATAACGAGGAACCATTATATTACAGCACTAATAAATTAGCTAATTTTTGTGTTCGACTAAAATGTAACAGTAATATGTAACGGAGAGTAATATAATACTTATAATAGATACGAAGAACTATTCATGTAGAGAAGTGCATAAACCAAAGAACTATTGGGAAAAGGTAAAATTTGGAGACGCCGGGTATCGATCCCGGTACCTCTCACATGCTAAGCGAGCGCTCTACCATCTGAGCTACGTCCCCTGTTTAAATAGTATTATTGTATGAGAATTAATAAATACAAATATTAGATCTGGTTTATCAAGCGACAAGAAAGTATGTCACCAGGTGAACTTCACGTTAGGGAACACCCAGACAAGATCTATTTCTACTGAATCATTTCCACGTGCACTTAGTATTATAAAACTTTATAAAATACCAAGAGTAATAAAACACCTAATGTTCCTTTCTCTGCCCAAAATATATTATCGGTTTATCTCAAACAAACTGATGAGTCTAATGATAAAAGCAAGTTAATGGAAAATAAAACAAGACTTCTGTAACATAAAACTAACATTACATTATTTCAAAGGTTGTAATAAATTTTATGTTACTGTAAACATATCTCTTTCAGTTTCATCTTTAATTGTGTAAAAACTTTATCAAATGAACTTTCTTTAATCTACAAATAACCCTATATTAGTGATTAATT
>NW_013789840.1:0-960 GCF_000517525.1 Limulus polyphemus
GTTACAGTGTACATTGTTTAGCTACGTTACAGTGTACATTGTTTAGCTGGATTACAGTGTACATTGTTCAGCTTGGTTACAGTATACTTTGTTTAGCTGGGTTACAGTATACATTGTTTAGCTGGGTTACAGTATACATTGTTTAGCTGGGTTACAGTTAACATTGTTTAGCTGGGTTACAGTATACATTGTTCAGCTGGGTTATAGTATACATTGTTCAGCTGGGTTACAGTATACATTGTTCAGCTGGGTTACAGTATACATTGTTTAGATTGGTTACAGTATACATTGTTTAGCTGGGTTACAGTGTACATTGTTTAGCTGGGTTACAGTGTACATTGTTCAGCTGGGTTATAGTATACATTGTTCAGCTGGGTTACAGTGGACATTGTTTAGCTGGGTTATAGTATACATTGTTTAGCTGGGTTACAGTGTACATTGTTTAGCTAGGTTACAGTGTACATTGTTTAGCTGGGTTACAGTGTACATTGTTCAGCTGGGTTATAGTATACATTGTTTAGCTGGGTTACAGTATACTTTGTTTAGTTGGGTTACAGTATACATTGTTTAGCTGGGTTACAGTATACATTGATTAGCTGGGTTACAGTGTACATTGTTTCAGCTGGGTTACAGTATACTTTGTTTAGCTGGGTTACAGTATACATTATTTAGCTGGGTTACAGTAGTACATTGTTTAGCTGGGTTACAGTACACATTGTTTAGATTGGTTACAGTATACATTATTTAGTTGGGTTACAGTGTACATTGTTTAGCTGGGTTACAGTATACATTGTTTAGCTGGGTTACAGTACACATTGTTTAGATTGGTTACAGTATACATTATTTAGTTGGGTTACAGTGTACATTGTTTAGCTGGGAACAGTATACATTGTTTAGCTGGGTTACAGTATACATTGTTTAGATTGGTTACAGTATACATTGTTTAGCTGGGTTACAGTG
>NW_013789841.1:0-617 GCF_000517525.1 Limulus polyphemus
AAAATCTTGTATTTCCTAAAACTTGTAATGACCTTTATTTATATCTGAAAAATTAAAAATAACACATTATGACTGCTGTAAAACACAAACACGCTGTATTCGATTGGTTTGGATTTGTTTATTCACTTACTTTATCTTTAAACTGTCAATTTTTCCTGATTATTAGAACTTAAGCTAGTATTTTTCATGACTAAACGTAGAAACCTTACCGAGTTCAAGCTCCAAGTTATACAAAGCAGAGTTGGCAAGAGAGAGCCAGTCCTCCTTTTTATTGAGCAGTTGACAAATTCCCCAAGATTCTCTGAATCTTAAAAAAAAAATCACTAAATGTTATTAGAAATTATCATTCTTTATGATGTTATGTTTTCATCTCTTTTATGATACACGTACAATTTCAAAATAAAATAGTTTATAGTGTGCTTTTCACTTATCTTTTTTAACATAACTTCACGACATAATCAATCGGAAAAGAAAGACGTCGGCGTTAAGATATTTGGAGCTTTAATGAACAGATTCCAGGAATTTTTACATTTTGGTTACTGGAAAATTGTAAAAACGAATCGAAAAACTGTTAACATTAATCAAACATACATGTAGCATGGAAAAACGTTTTCCAA
>NW_013789842.1:0-616 GCF_000517525.1 Limulus polyphemus
GATACTCTTTTACCAACAAATAGCAGGATTAACTGTCACATTATAACGCCCCCACGGCTGAAAGGGCGAGCATGTTTGGTGAGACGGGGATTCGAACCCGCGACCCTCAGATTGTGAGTCAAGCATTTTAACCACCTGGCCAAAATACAGCTTGATAAATTATAGTGGAAGTCTATGGTATCGATATATTGTAATTTAGGATTTTTTTTTTTGGTTATTCAACTGTATACATAAAAAATATTCTTTTATTTCATATCCTCCACTTGCGAAATGATAAAAGGCTTAAAAACTTAAATCAAGCATCAACTAAGTATAAAGGTCGAAACTGGAAGAGATAATTATTTGCTTCTATGTTTTAAGAAAATTAAGTTTAATAACTTATTTATAAATATTAATAATCTATATACATATATAATGTATAATAATTAAAATGTTACTGTATTTTACTAAATATTAGTCTACTAAAACACAGCCAAGACAAGTTACTTTGTAAAGACTAAAGGTCAAATATATATTATTGGATACAGTTTATTTCCTAAGATCGGTCAAATCTATCAAAGTTTATCTTTAAGCAATGTTTGATAATTATCTGGACATTATAAAGATTTCGCATGTG
>NW_013789843.1:0-616 GCF_000517525.1 Limulus polyphemus
GTACCTAGTCTCTTTGATAACCAAAAAATATTGTAAAAACACTTGTATAAGTAAAATAGTTGAACTCGCTGATTGGTGACTGTTGCCAGGGACCAATATGGTCCGGCTATAGTAATTGTGCATGCACTGTTCCATACAAAAAGTATGTGGATTGTATATTCACTAGTGTTTGGAACAAACTGTCCTGACGTCACAGTGAATTCTCCAAGAATGACGTAAGGCACAGCATCTGCTCTAGATTATACTGGACAAACTTTTCATAGAAAGGGTCGGGTTATGGCCTGATTAGTTGTGACGTTTAAATTTACATTGCTAACTAATATTCTGACCTAACAATAGGTTGAGTTGACTTAGAGTTTACAATCCTGACTTGACACTTGTAAATTGCCTGACAATCTATTACACACACAAAGGATTATGGTGAATCTTCTAACAGGCTTCAGTTCAATGCATCATTTAAGTGTCAGTCTTACCAATTGCTTATGGTCCAGTGAGCGCTTCCATTGTTGCCACATGTGACAGAATAGCCAGGGCACAACCACTACATCCAGAGAAAAGGTCTAAAGAGCTACATCTGCTTGGAGGTCAGTGTTGGTAAATATTGTATATCATCTTC
>NW_013789844.1:0-1291 GCF_000517525.1 Limulus polyphemus
ATCGTAGTTAAGCGAATGGTGACAACCTTTACATCCGTCGAAGGTAAATAACTCGCGGCTCTACATTAATTAACACCTTCATAATAGTCTAGCTAGACTAACGAAAAATTTGGGTGGATAAACGGTCATCTAGACAACTGTACACACACAATAGAGAGGCTTCGTGTACAGCTATAGCGAAAATGTCTATTAACGAATATAAGTTAATAATAAGTAGAAAACATTGTGTGAAACGTAATAGTAAGGCAAATTATTTAGCCACCACACGTATATCGACGTGCATACTGAATGGATTTAAAAGTAGTAGTCTCTGAGGGAGAGCAAGAAGGAGGCTACTTAGAAGCGAGATCCATATAAATGAAAAATATATATACATATACGTAAACGTTTGTAGTCGATTTAACGTAAATAAAGATACCACGATGTTCATACACTAAGCCCATACATGTTATCGCTGAGAGGTAGGAGATTAATCAAAGAAGAGCTACTTTATATTATTTCTGGGAAAATGGTTACGATACACACACACACACACACATACTCGAGCGATACAGAGTTCTCTCCTACGAAAGAGTACTATTCACGAATGTTTCACCTTACTCTCAGTGAATACTTTTCGTTACATATATATATGGAGAACCTTTATTTCTACTCGCACGTTATACACATTGTTGTGGAGAAACTGGTAATGAATGAAAGTGATATAGCTTCGTGTTGCACACGAAATGACTTTCTCCTTTTCAAGATGTGGTGGCCCTGAAAAGGGCCGTTTGAATTGAAAAGAGAAGAAAAACATATTACTTGGAACTGGTGTACTTGGTGATAACCTTGGTCCCTTCGGAGACGGCGTGTTTGGCCAACTCTCCAGGCAAAAGCAGACGTACTGCAGTCTGGATCTCCCTGCTCGTGATAGTTGATCGCTTATTGTAGTGGGCCAGTCGAGAAGCTCCAGCGGCAATTCTCTCGAAAATGTCGTTCACGAAGCTGTTCATGATGGACATAGCTTTGCTGGAGATTCCAGTATCCGGGTGGACCTGCTTGAGAACCTTGTAAATGTAAATACTGAAGCTCTCCTTCCTCCTCTTCTTTCGCTTTTTCTTTTCTCCAGCTCGTATGGCTTTCTGGGCCTTTGCAGCTAAGAATCACAGCATTTCCCGACGCTTGAGGTGGCATGGAGAAAAGTAGACTTTATTTCTCTCTCTCTTACTCAGAACATACACTAAAAAATGACCGGAAAAAACAACAACTAATCGTGGCAGGGGTTTAGTTTGAAGGAAGAGAGTTCTCTCTT
>NW_013789845.1:0-613 GCF_000517525.1 Limulus polyphemus
GATTTTAAGATCAAAAATACTTTTATGCATCAGAACATTTTCAAACTTCACATGCGAAATCTTTATAAACTCTAAATAATTATCAAATGTTTTTAGAAAAAAACTTTATATTTTATCACTACTGTATCTCTGCATGGGTTGGTTCGATTTGACCGACTTCATAACCTCCATAAAAAATTAGGAAATAAATATAAATTATGCTTTTTTAATTAAAGAATAACTACAAATTATAACATGAAAATACAAATGTTTAGTCTAAATAGCTTACATTTCATAACATTATTCATTTAATATATATTTATTATTTTTATCATATTGACCTTTCAACTGTGCCTGGCTAGCATTGTAGAATTTAGTATTTGCAATGACATGGTGCACGTGCACTCAGGTTACTGTATCCAGGAATATAAAACTGGCCTTTACAAAGTGACCTGTCTTGGCTTTTTCGTGGACTAGTATTTTGTAAAATACAGTCACATTTCTGTTTTAATACATTATATATGTATATACATTATTAATATTTAAAATAAGTTCTTAAATTTCATTTATTTTACTAAAAACAGAACAGTAAATACAGAAAATAATTCTCTTCTAGTTATGAACTTTGAACTCA
>NW_013789846.1:0-615 GCF_000517525.1 Limulus polyphemus
AGCGTGTTCGTTGTTTGGTCAACTCTGCAATAATCGACATACAAATAATTGTTTTAACCTGGATACTTATCTTTTCTGATTTTTGGTGAAACATTCCAAAAGAAGGATTTGTGGTGATAAACTTTTTGCTAGTAATGAGTTGGTTTGGTTTGTTATGAATTTTGTGCAAAGGTACACCAGAGCTATCTGCATTAGCTGTCCCTAATTTAGCAGTGTAAGACTAGAGGGAAGGCAGCTAGTCATCACCACCCACCGCCAAATCTTGGGCTACTCTTTTACCAACCCTACAGCTGAAAGGGTGAGCATATTTGGTGTGTCGGGGATTCGAACCCGCGACCCACAGATTGCAAGTCGAGTGCCATAACCACCTGACCATGCTGGTTCTCTAGTAATGAGTCAACATACAAAAATATTTGAAGTAAATATTCAATCAATACATTGTGGTGGTGATTTTTTCAAGAAGCGTTTAAGCCTAAGCCTTTCTCAGATTTTTTTTTTTTTAACCAACATGTTTATTGGATGGATGGAGGACATTATTTTTGTTGCAAAATCGCTACCAATTAATCAATTTTAAAATTGTTTCAGTACTTTAGTTTCTTCTCTAGCTTTCTAGAT
>NW_013789847.1:0-1010 GCF_000517525.1 Limulus polyphemus
AATTCAAAAAGATTCATGTAAATGATACTAAGTACTGGTACAAAACGCAAAACCTTGAATAACTCCCTTAAAACACATCGTAGGAAGGTGAAACTTCGCATGATACTGTGGAACGAACTAGTGAATATACATAGCAAAAAAGGTTAAGATCCATCAATTTAGATTTTGCTCTGATAGCAAGAAATCTATAACAGAGCAATATCAAAAAGCTTCACTGCAGTACACATTCTCTTTCAGAAAGCCAATAAAGTAATAACAAAATGGATGCGTTTTGTACCAGTACTTCGTTCCATTTGGACTAATCTTCTCGAATTTTTTTTCTGAACGTTCGTTGCATACTCACGTATTTACATACAAAACTCTAGCTTCATATTATCATTTTTGAGACTTTTGTGAAAATCTTCCATAACTTCCTTAAAACGAAGAGTAGAAAGGTGAAACTCTGCATATAACTGCGCAACGATACAGTGTACCTACATAACAAATTTGGTGAATAATAATCAATTCAGAACCCTCTGGTAACAAGAAATCGAGAAACAATCGGTAACAAAAAGCTTCAGTGCAGTACACATACGATTTCAAGAAGCCATAAAAAGAGTAACATAAAACGACCACAAAAATCGTAAAACTAAAACTAATAATCTAGAATTTTGTAAATAAACGTGCAAAATTGCGGCGAACCTTAATAAAAAAATTCAAAAAGATTCATCTAAATTAGACTAAGTACTGGTACAAAACGCAAAACCTTCAATAACTCCCTTAAAACGCATCGTAGAAAGGTGAAACTTTGCATGATACTGTGGAACGAACTAGTGAATATACATAGCAAAAAAGGTTAAGATCCATCAATTTAGAACCCTCTGATAGCAAGAAATCTATAACACAGCAATATCAAAAAGCTTCACTGCACTACACATTCTCTTTCAGAAAGCCAATAAGTAGTAACAAATGGACCACAAAAGTCTCAAAAATGATAACATGAACCTAGAGTTTTGCATGTAAGTACGCAA
>NW_013789848.1:0-612 GCF_000517525.1 Limulus polyphemus
TTGTCTTCTTATTGATAGTACATAGGATTGTTAAATTCTGTGTCTTCTTATTGACAGTACACAGTATCGTTAAATCTTGTGGCTTTTTATTGATAGTACACAGTATCGTTTAATCTTATAGCTTATTACTGATAGTACACAATATCGTTAAATCTTGTGTCTTCTTATTGACAGTACACAGCATTGTTAAAACTTGTGTCTTTTTATTAATTGTACACAGTATCGTTAAATCTTCTGTCTTCTTACTGACAGTACACAGCATTGTAAAAACTTGTGTCTTTTTATTGACAGTACACAGTATCGTTAAATCTTTTGGCTTGTTAGTGATAGTACACAGTATCGTTAAATCTTGTCTTCTTATTGATAGTACATAGGATTGTTAAATTCTGTGTCTTCTTATTGACAGTACACAGTATCGTTAAATCTTGTGGCTTGTTATTGACAGTACACATAATCGTTAAATATTGTGGCCTGTTATTGATAGTACACAGTATCGTTAAATCTTATGGCTTGTTATTGATAGTACACAGTATCGTTAAATCATGTGTCTTCTTATTGACAGTACACAGCAATGTTAAATCTTGTGTCTTTTTATTGATAGTACACAGTATT
>NW_013789849.1:0-613 GCF_000517525.1 Limulus polyphemus
TCTTAATTTTATGGGACATATCTTCTTTCATACTGGTCTCTGTCTCGTTGGCTTCTGCTTCACGTGAGGTTCATATGCCTCATCAGGAATTGTCCTATTATCGGTAATAGTCACAGCAGCGGTAGTAACTTCATGAAGGGCTTCACTGTTTCCCTTCTCAAAACCAGATAGAATTTCTTCTTTGACAGTGGCTTTTTCAGCTGACATTTCTTCAGCAGCGTCTTTTGTTCCATTATTCACCTCGTCCCAACTGAAATGTCCTGGACTGTGATAATGCCAAAGCCTGTTGGCATGCACCACCTTTGGCTTACCTCGCCGACCACATTTTATTCGGAAAGTCACGCCTGAGAGACGATCCACTGTGGCATATGGGCCTTCCCATGGAGAAGACAATTTAGCAGACTTCCCTTTGGTCTTCCTGGGATTATACAACCATACCTTGTCTTCTGGTACAAAGCTGACTTCAGTAGATTTCCTATCATAACATAGTTTCATGGAATCAGCAGACATTTTTCAGTTTGAACGCACTTGATGATGAATATCATCCATCCTTTCCATTAACACTTTCACTAACTCTGACACATTTTCAGGCAACTCTTTATAAGGTGGCGTC
>NW_013789850.1:0-611 GCF_000517525.1 Limulus polyphemus
TCCTGGTACAAAGCTGACTTCAGTAGATTTCTTACCATAACATAGCTTCATGGAATCAGCAGACGTTTTAAGTTTGAAGCACTTGAGGATGAATATCATCCATCCTTTCAGATAACACTTTCATGAACTCTAGCACATTTTCAGGCAACTCTTTGTAAGGTGGGCATCCTGTTATCAGGTCCACTGGCAACCAAAGTTCCCGACCAAACATCAGCTTTGCTGGAGTCTATCCAGTGGCTTCATGCTCTGCTGTTCTATAGGCCATCAGCAGTGGAGGGAGTAAGTCATCTTGGCAACTATTACAAAACTTTGCCAATTCCTGTACTTTTCTACCATCCCTGTGGGTGAAGTGGCATTGTCCTGGTCTTTCGTATGCCAAACAACTTGCAGCATTCATGGAACACAGTTGATTCAAAGTTACGGCCTTGATCAGAATGCAGTTTGTATGGCATATCAAACCTGAAGAAGAAATCACTAATAGGCGAAGCTACAGTTGTGTCTTCCTGATTTGGTATTGCATATGCCTCAGGCCACTTGGTGAAATAATCCATCACCACACAAATGTACTTGTTTCCAGCACGAGTTTGGGGCAAAGGACCAGCAACGTCAAT
>NW_013789851.1:0-616 GCF_000517525.1 Limulus polyphemus
AGATTTTCATTTCTGTATTCAATATCATAATTATACTGGTCTATCTTTCTGATCCTACGTGCCAGTTGTCCCTCTGGGTTCTTTAATGATCTTAAAAAGCGTAATGAAGCATGGTCTGTCCTGATGGTAAACCTAACCCCACAGAAGTAAGGATGGAAATATGTCAGACTCTTTACTATAGGAAGGAGTTCTCTCCGTGTTACACAGTAGTTCCTCTCTGGTCTACTCAGGACCCTACTGAAGTAGGCCACAACATGTTAGTTTTCACCCACTTTCTGAGACAACACTCCTCTAATTCCGACATTACTAGCATCACAATCCAGTATGTATGGCAGTGAGGGATCTGGGAGCTTTAAAAGTGGAGCGGAGGTTAATTTTTCTTTCAATGTCTTGAAAGCATGCTGGCAAGAAACTGTCCATTCAAACTTCTTGTCATATCATGTCGTGGAGCAGCTATAGTTGCAAAGTCATTCACAAACTTCCGGTAATAGGTACAGAGTCCCAAGAAACTTCTTAACTCTCCCACATTGTCTGGTGTTGGCCAATCACACACTGCTTTTACTTTGACAGGATCAGTTTGCACACCATGCTCACTTACAACGTGACCTAAGTAACG
>NW_013789852.1:0-613 GCF_000517525.1 Limulus polyphemus
CATCCTGCATAGTAGAGGGGTGTGCTTGCTTCACTTGTATTATTAATTGTGGACTGTCCAAGGCATCTACAAACTGATCTCTCAGCAACAACTTGAGGAGATCGGGTGGTGCAGTTGGGTAGGCCTTGTGTGCCATACTTTCCAAGTCCTGTGCTAGCTCTTGCAGGCTCTCCCTTTAGCACAGACTCTCGTCCTAAACCTAGCCCTGTAGACTTCAGATTGATTTGGGGTTCCATACCTGAGTTCTAGAGTTGCTACCAGTGCTCTATAGTTGTGCCTGTCATCTGCTGACAACTGTCCAAGTATTTCCAGTGGTTGTCCCTTCAAGCTCGTTGCCAGATATACTGCTTTCTGCTCCTCTGTCCACCCATTCATTTCTGCCAGGAGCTCAAATTGTGCTCTATGTGCTTCCCACGGTGCCTTCCCATCGAATTCCTGTGGCTTCCTTCATACTGGATCACCCCTAGTACTGACATTCATATCTGGGATGTGACTTCTAACAGGACTGAAGATGTCTGCATTAGGGTTTAGCTGCGGGGTCTGGAAGGGGCTGGTTAAGTCGATGGTTAATGTATCCTCCTTGTGTAAAAGACAATAGATCATCCTTTAATGT
>NW_013789853.1:0-612 GCF_000517525.1 Limulus polyphemus
CAACAACTTGATGTATGATGACATTAAAACTTGGGTGGACATATTGTATGATAATAGCTACAAACAACATCTTGGTGTATGATGACACTACAACTGGGGTGGACTTATTGTATGATAATAGCTACAAAGAACAACTTGGTTTATGATGACACTAGAACAAGGGTGGACATATTGTATAATAATAGCTACAAACAACAACTTGGTGTATGATGACATTAAAACTAGGGTAGACATATTGTATGATAATAGCTATAAACAATACATAATGACACTAGAACTAGGGTGGACATATTGTATGATAATAGCTACAAACAACATCTTACTGTATGATGACACTACGACTAGGGTGGACATATTGTATGATAATAGCTATAAACAACATATGATGACAGTGGAACTAAGGTTAACATATTTTATGATAATGGCTTTAAACAACAACTTGGTGTGTGATGACACTACGACTGGGGTGGACATATTGTATGATAATAGCTATAAACAACATCTTAGTATATGATGACACTAGAACTAAGGTGGACATATTGTATGATAATAGCTACAAACAACAAACTTGGTGTATGATGACATAGAACTAGAATGGACATATTGTATGAT
>NW_013789854.1:0-613 GCF_000517525.1 Limulus polyphemus
TATCTTGGTTTTTGTAATTATGTTTCAAGTATTTTTTATTTAAAGATTTGCTCGTGAATTTTTTCTTTCAGAATGTTGACTATCTAACGTACAAAGTAATTTTGATTTTAAGATTAAAAATACTTTTCTTTATCTGAAATTGTCATTTGGGTAATCTCTATGTTGTTCTAAATAATCATCAAACAATTTTTTAAATAAAATTTTATATTTAATCTGTTATTTTATCGATATTAATTCTATATGGTGTTGGTCAATTTGACCAATCTTGTAACCATCATAAAAATTAGGAAATAAATCTAAATTACTTTTTATTCTAGAATAACTGCAAATTCTAATAGGAAACCACAAATTTTTATTCTAACTAGCTTAAATCTCTTAACAGTATAAATCTATTTATATTTATTAATTTTTGTTTTATTAACCTTTGAACCATGTCTGACTAAAACTAAAAATACCCCAACAAAAGTTGAAAATTACTTGGTGCATGTGCATCGACATGGCCCTATTGAAAAGCGTAATGCAGAAGCTTCTGCCGCATATACCCCATGAAGGTTTTTATTATTTTCTTTCATTATTTTACCTGTACACTTTCTATTTTTATGATTGTAGTTAC
>NW_013789855.1:0-617 GCF_000517525.1 Limulus polyphemus
ATATTTAAAATTAGTATATATATATATATTGTTCTAAACACAAAAGAGTTCAAAACATCAAAATAAGAAAATACTGTAAATTAAAAAATGGTTTACTGTTATTTAGTTTGGTTCAAAACCTACAAAATCTTCATTGCTTTCACTGTCGCTTGGTAAGGAATCATTGGATCCAATATTATGGTCAAAGAGAATGTCATCTTCGGTCCCATCCATTGCGTTACTGTTACCACATTTCTTAAATGACTTAATCACTATATCACTTCTTACTTTTTCCCACGAATTCTTCACCCACATGCAGACCTAAACCTTTGCATTTCATGAACTGATAACACCACGATGTATGACCAGTAAAATCTTCTAAACTATTATCACATGCAATCCTCTTTGCTTTAAAAATTATCATATTTGTAAAAATGGATAGTCCTTGCCTTCTCTGATCCACAACCCATTCATACAGTGTATTTTTGAGATCTTGCCATTTTTTTTACTCAGAAATTGCATTTATCACTTTTAATCATTTTCAATTCTTCTTCTTGTTCGCACCAGCAATGAATCATTTTTTCTGTTGGTGGAGGACCAAAATATCTTTCAGAAGCTCTGTTTCTATGCTCTTTTGC
>NW_013789856.1:0-1892 GCF_000517525.1 Limulus polyphemus
TGGCAATAACTCTGACCACAGTGCACGTATTGTGCAGAATTATCTTGATCAGGAGGACATTACAAGATTGCCATGGCCAGTAAAGTCTCAAGATTATAATCCCATTGAGAACTGTTGGGTAGAACTGAACACTGCTAACCACCACCTTAAACCAGCTACTGTAGTTGCGTTGCAGTGCCTTCTAGTGACAAGTTGGGATGGAATCACGGTGGATTACATCAATAACCTCATCGACAGCATGCCATGTCACCTTGTGGAGGTTATTAGAGTATGAGGAGGACCAACCAAGTACTGAATGTCTAATATAAACTGATATAAGGTTACAGACGCTATTTATAATAATTTGATGTTATATTTTGTCATTATATATGTCTTGATAAGGTTTTATTGTGATAGGTGAAATGCTGATAAGGTTACAGACGCTACTTATAATAATTTGATGTTATATTTTGTCTTTATATATGTTTTGATAAGGTTTTATTGTGATAGGTGAAATTCTGATAAGGTTACAGACGCTACTT
Organism: Limulus polyphemus; assembly: GCF_000517525.1. Classification (NCBI taxonomy): domain Eukaryota; kingdom Metazoa; phylum Arthropoda; class Merostomata; order Xiphosura; family Limulidae; genus Limulus; species Limulus polyphemus. The sequence goes on from NW_013789856.1 coordinate 522, forward strand.
ATAATAATTTGATGTTATATTTTGTCATTATATATGTCTTGATAAGGTTTTATTGTGATAGGTGAAATTCTGAATTACACATCTTTCTACAGGTGCCGACTAGTTTGTGTATCACATCATCGGGGCTTCCGGATACTGTGTTAGCTTAGACTATATTAAACTCCAAACTTTAATGGGTAAGTTCAGTTTTTAAAACTAGGTCAGAAGGCAAGGACAGAAAGGTTGGTAGGTAAATAGTAAATAAGGGAATACTTAAAACAAATAGTTATTCCAATAAAACACTTTGGTTAGCCCATTGTCTGTAGAGTCTTGGCCAAAATGTCTGTATATTTTGTAACAAATAATATCATTATTATTAACATGGAATACAAGTACATGTAACTTGTATAATGAGACAGGTTTTATGGACATCATGAACGATTTACTAAAACAGCAAACAATTTTATCAGACATAAAACCCTCTACCTATACATATTAAAGTATTTCAAGTATTATTTGGCAAACATATAAACCTAACAACAACAGAAGGATGGGCTAAGTGAGAACATAAAACCCTCTACCTATACTATGTTAAAGTGTTTCAGTATTATTTGGCAAACATATAAACCTAACAGCAACAGGAGGATGGGCTAACTGAAAACATAAAACCCTCTACCTATACATGTTAAAGTGTTTCAGTATTATTTGGCAAACATATAAACCTAACAACAACAGGATGATGGGCTAAGTGAGAAAAGCCGAATGGTTTGCGCCTCCTTATCAAACAAATCAGAATCGCTGTATTTATTGAGGGCTTCGAGCAATAAAATTCGGGGTTCGATCCCCACATTGAACACAGCTCATAAAACCCTCTACCTATAAATATTAAAGTATTTCAAGTATTATTTGGCAAACATATAAACCTAACAGCAACAGGAGGATGGGCTAAGTGAGAAATTTTCTAAAGATAACGAGACGAATCTTGGTATTTTTATTTTTCTAAAGATAACGAGACGAATCTTGGTATTTTTATTTCTCTAAAGATAACGAGACGAATCTTGGTATTTGGTGTAAAATTATTTACCGTTCCTTGACCTAAAAATACCAAGATTTGTCTCGTTATCTTTAGAGAAATAAAATACCAAGATTCGTCTCGTTATCTTTAGAAAATAAAATACCAAGATTCGTCTCGTTATCTTTAGAGAAATAAAATACCAAGATTCGTCTCGTTATCTTTAGAAGAAATAAAATACCAGATTCGTCTCGTTATCTTTAAGAAAAATAAAATACCAAGATTCGTCTCGTTATCTTTAGAAAATAAAATACCAAGATTCGTCTCGTTATCGTTAGAAAATAAAATACCAAGATTCGTCTCGTTATCTTTAGAGAAAT
>NW_013789857.1:0-615 GCF_000517525.1 Limulus polyphemus
AAGTTAACATAATAATTTAACCTCAATAACTAGATGTGGTAACGTGGATTGTAATGAAATGTTAATATAATGTACTTAACCTCAATAACTATATGTGGTTAAGTGGACTGTAATCACGTGTTAATATAATATACTTATCCACAATAACTAAAGGAGGCAACGTAGAGTGTAATGAAGTGTCAATGTAATATACTTAAAGTCATTAACTAGATGTGATAACGTGGACTGTAATGATGTGTTAATATAATATACTTAACCTCAATAACTAGATGTGGCAATGTGGACTGTAATGACAGTTTTATATAATATACTTTAACTCAATAACTATATGTGGTAACGTGGACTGAAATGACATTATAATATAATTAGCCTCAATAACTAGACATGGCAAGGTGTACTGTAATGATATGTTAATATAATATACTTAACCTCAATAACTAGATGTGGAAATGTGAACTTTAATGACATGTTAATACAATATACTTAACATCAATAACTAGATGTGGTAACATGGACTGTAATCACGTGTTAATATATTATACTTATCCACAATAACTGAAGGTGGCAACGTGGAGTGTAATGACATGTCAATATAATATACTTACCCTCAATAAC
>NW_013789858.1:0-615 GCF_000517525.1 Limulus polyphemus
AGAGAGCACGAGAGACGTTACAGCGTTTGTTTAGCGCGATTGTTGAAGTTGAGTGTATTGGTAAAGTTATATTCGGAAATAATAAACCAGTTTTATTAAGAAAGAACTTGTGTCGCTTAAGTTTCGTCGGAACGAAGTTACGGAAAATCAATTAACAAACGGAGACGTAACAATATATTTACATAACCGCGATAAAAGTTTTCAAATTTAAATATAGATTCTGTATGTAGTTAAACACATACTGGTATCCAGTAGAGATGGAATTTGAAGTTAAAATGTTAACTCAGAGTTTTCTCTACTTAATAACAATCGTTCTATGTCAGTAGCTAGTTCCATACAGTAACCAAAATGTATTGTATACATGATGATGGGATGATTGTAACTCAAGTTCTGAACAAGTGGAAGATTTGTTTAATGCTTCTTACTAAGATTCCAGGCTATTAGTAACACTATAATGTAGACTAGAGGCAGCTATTTAAGTGGCTGCAAAAAGATCGGGACAAGAGGTTAATTGAGTAACGTTGATTAATTTGTCGTGTTAAAAGATCAGGACAAGAGGTTAATAGTGTAACGTTGATTAATTTGTCATGTTAAGATATCAGGACAAAAGGTTAC
>NW_013789859.1:0-615 GCF_000517525.1 Limulus polyphemus
TGAATATGTCTGCATTAGGATTTAGCTGTGGGGTCTAGAAGGGGCTTGTCATTGTCTGGGGCTGATTAAGTCGATGGATAATGTATTCTCCTTGTGTAAAAGACAATAAATCATACTTTAATGTATCTAATTCGCTTTTGAATTTACTAATGTTTTCCATTTGTACTCCTTGCCACTGTTGTAATATCTCCTCTTGTTTATTTTGCTGTTCGAGCTGCCACTGTTGCAAGTTTTTTTGCCACTGCTGTAATCTCTCTTGTTGTTTATTTTGTTGTTCGAGCTGCCACTGTTGCAGGTTTTCTTGCAACTGCTGTAATCTCTCTTCTTGTTTATTCTCTCGTTCTTCTTGTTTCTTTTCTTTTTCCTCCAAGAAATGCTGTAATTTCTCTTCTTGTTTCTCTTCTCGTTCTTCTTGTTTCTTTTCTTTTTCCTCTAACAACTGTTGTAATTTCTCTTCATGTTCTTCTTGTTTCTTTTGCTGTTCTTGTATTGCTGCCATCAAGTCTGCTAGGCTGTAGTTTGATTTGCCGCTTCTCGTTTCCATTTTTTTCTATCCCACTCCTTACACCAATTTGTTACGCCTCCAGTCGTTAATTAATTTTTCCGTAAATTCTT
>NW_013789860.1:0-616 GCF_000517525.1 Limulus polyphemus
ATGCTACCACCTTTGGCTTACTTGTCGACCACTATTTATCTGGAAGTCACGTCTGAGAGACGAACCACTATATCATATGGGCCTTCCCATGGAGATGACAACATAGGAGACTTCCTTTTGGTCTTCCTGGGATTATACAACCACACCTTGTCTCCTGGTACAAATGTAACTTCTGTAGATCTCTTATCATAAGATAACTTCATCGAATCAGCAGACGTTTTCAAGTTTGAATGCACTTGATGGTGAATATCATCCATCCTTTCCGATAACACAAATCCCTCATTGTCGTACATACTGGATTGTGATGCTAGTAATGTCGGAATTGGAGGAGTCTTGTATTAGAAAGTGGGCGAAAACGAACATGTGATGGCCCACTTCAGTAGGGTCTTGAGTAGACCAGAAAGGAACTACTGTGTAACATGGAGTGAACTCCTTGCTATAGTAAAGAGTCTGATATATTTCCATCTTTACTTCTATGGGGCTAGGTTTAACATCAGGACAGACCATGCTGCATTACACTGGTTAGGATCATTAAAACCCAGAAGGACAACTGGCACGTTGGATTGGAAAGATAGACCAGTATAATTATGATATTAAATACAGAGAGGGAAAATCT
>NW_013789861.1:0-616 GCF_000517525.1 Limulus polyphemus
GGGGTATTGGCTTACCTCACCGACCACATTTTATCCAGAAAGTCACGTCTGAGAGACGATCCACTATGTCATATGGACCTTCCCATGGAGAAGACAACTTAGGAGACTTTCCTTTGGTCTTCCTGGGATTATACAACCACACCTTGTCTCCTGGTACAAAGCTGACTTCAGTAGATCTCTTATCATAACATAGCTTCATCGAATCAGCAGACGTTTTCAAGTTTGAACGCACTTGATAGTGAATATCATCCATCCTTTCCGATAACACTTTCACAAACTCTGACACATTTTCAGGCAACTCTTCATAAGGTGGGCGTCCTGTTAACAGATCCACTGGCAACCGAAATTCCCGACCAAACATCAACTTTGCTGGAGTGTATCTAGTGGCTTCATGCTCTGATTTAATATCTATACCTGGTTCCAGCTTGACGACACCTAATTAGTTCAACCTCTCTTTTAACAGTTACCGGAACTTGGCCTTCGTTGTTCCCAAACGTCATTTTATCAAAATCAATTACAAACTTCCTCGGTAGTAAGTAGTCCAATCCTGATATGCATTCGTCTTCAATGTCAGCCAAGTGTACTTTGTGTCTGTCCTTTATGCCCATGAGCTCAA
>NW_013789862.1:0-613 GCF_000517525.1 Limulus polyphemus
CATAATTTTTTTAAAGTAAGAATTCGTCTAAATGTGACGAAGTACTGGTTCAAAACGCAAAACCTTCCATAACTCCCTTAATACGAAAAAAAGGAAGGTGAAACTTCGCATGATACTTTGGAACGAACTAGTTCATATACATACCGAAATTGCTTAAGATCCATCGATTTAGTAACCTGTGGTAGCAGGTAATCGATAACAGAGCAGAATCAAAAACATTCACTGCAGTACACATAATCTTTCACAAAGCCAATAAAGTAGTAAGAAAAGGACCACAAAAGTCGCAAAAATGACAATACGAAGCTAGAATTTTACTTGTAAATACGCAAGTATGCAACGAACGTTCATATAAAATTCAGAAAATATCCGTCCAAATGGAACGAAGTACTGGAACAAAACGCAAAACCTTCCATAACTCCCTTAAAATGGACCGTAGGAGGTTGAAACTCTGCATATAACATACCAAACGCAAAACCTTCCATAACTCCCTTAAAATGAATAGTAGGAGGTTGAAACTCTGCATATAACTGTGCTACGATAGAGTGTATCTACTTACCTTATTTGGTAAAGAACCATCAATTCAAGACTTTCTGGTAACAAGAAATCGAGAAAC
>NW_013789863.1:0-615 GCF_000517525.1 Limulus polyphemus
ATTTTATTACCATGAATGTAAGGAGGAACAATGGTGGCACCATTATTACATTGCCATTAATCTGTGATGGAACTATGGTGGAACCATGATTACATTACCATGAATCTGTGATGGAACTATGGTGGCATCATGATTACATTACCATGAATCTGTGAAGGGACTATGGTCGCACGTTTATTATATTACCATGAATCTGTGGAGGAAGTATGGTAAAACCATGATTACATTATATAAATATGTGCAGGAACTATAGTGGCACCATTATTACATTACCATGAAAGTGTGGAGGAAGTATGGTAAAACAAAGATTACATTATATAAACCTCTCGACGTGGATTCCTGTACGTGGTGAGGGGACCTCCCAGGGAAGGTTCTGTATTTTCAGTTACTTTCTCTGGGATCTAAACATCCACCCACGTGTTTGCAGTGCGTGGCGACCCGTGAAGGGGAAGAGAGGATCCTGGTGGTTGAGTGGTGTCTGGGCACTGCAACACACCACTTTGGCCTTGAATTCCTGTAGACGGGTGGCCCCCTAGGGTCAGTCGGCTGGTCCACTGGGGCTAGGGTCACTGAGTACCAGTGTTGGGCGTTCTCAACGGGTGTTGTGGACATTGT
>NW_013789864.1:0-616 GCF_000517525.1 Limulus polyphemus
AGCTTTCTGCTCCTCTGTCCATCAATTCATTTCTGCCAGTAGCTCAAATTGTGCTCTATATGCTTCCCACGGTGCCTTCCCATCGAATTACTGTGGCTTCCTACACACTGGATCACTCCTATTACTGACATTCATATCTGGGATGTGACTTCTAACGGGACTGAATATGTCTGCATTAGGGTTTAGTTGCGGGCTCTGTAAGGGGCTTGCCATTGTCTGGAGCTGGTTAAGTCGATGGTCAATGTATCCTCCTTGTGTTAAAGACAATAGATCGTCCTTTAACGTATCTAATTCGCTTTTAAATTTACTAATGTTTTCCATTTGTACTTCTTGTTTCCTTTCTTGTTCCAGTTGCCACTGTTGTAGTCTCTCTTTTTGTTTATTTTCTTTCTCCTCCAACAACTGCTGTAATTTCTCTTCTTGTTTCTTTACTCGTTCTTCTTGTTTATTTTCTTTTTCCTCCAACAACTGCTGTAACTTCTCTTCTTGTTTCTTTTCTTTTTCCTCCAATAACTGCTGTAATCTCTCTTCTTGTTTATTTTGTTGTTGGAGCTGCCACTGTTGCAGGTTTTCTTGCAACTGCTGTTGTCTCTCTTCTTGTTTTTTTCTTTTTCCT
>NW_013789865.1:0-614 GCF_000517525.1 Limulus polyphemus
ATTTTTTTGAGTTAACTATTTTGACAGAGAATCAATCTAAACATAAAATGGAAACTGAAAATAAGAAGTTAATGAAACATGAACAACTTGACAAAAACATCCAATATACTTTTGAAAGAGACTTTGTGTGAGTATATATATAAAACATCATACACTAATATGAAACTGTTTTGGATTTTCTATCACTGTAACCAAATAGCCTAGATATACAGAATGATTATTGGGAAGTGAATCATTTCAAGCACATCAAAATTCATGATACAAGTAATTTCTCTTGAGTTTTACATATTGGAATAAAACTGTTTTGGTCAGATCAAATTTCATCTTTAGGCTATATCTTCATTTAATGATAAATAAAATGATAAACCATAGAATATGGCTTTTCTTTGTATATACACACACATTAAAAACGACTGAACTAATAATTTTAGTAATAATTAATATGTATTTGTTACTTTATAAATGTAATAGATATTTGTTGTTACTTTATTAATTTTTTTACGCTTATACTGCGAGGTAAAAACGACTGTTGCTATGATTTTGTCTGGTTTATGAGCTCGTTGCTGTCCTAATTTAGGATCTTCTTTTTAACAAATTCTTGAAAAATGTTGAAA
>NW_013789866.1:0-617 GCF_000517525.1 Limulus polyphemus
ATGAACCTCACATGGTTGAAAGATGTAGGTTGCTCTAAGTTCCTCAGTGACAGACTTCTTTATGAACCTCACATGATTGAAAGATGTAGTTTCCACGAAGTTCCTCAGTGACAGACTTCTTTATGAACCTCAAATGATTGAAAGATGTAGTTTGCACTAAGTTCCTCAGTGACAGACCTATTCTTAATTAGCCTCACATGGTTGGAAAATGTTGTTTGTACTAGGTCCCTTAATGAACCTCACATGGTAAAAAAATAGAGATTGCACTAAGCCCCTCAATGAGAGACATCTTCTTAATGAACCTTACATGGTTGGAAGAGGTAGTTTCACTCAGTTCCTCAGTGAGAGACTTCTTAATGAACCTCGCATGGTTGGAAAATATAGTATCGACTAAGTCCCTTAATGAACTTCACATGGTGAGAAGATGTAGTTTCCACGAAGTTCCTCAGTGACAGACTTCTTTATGAACCTCACATGATTGAAAGATGTAGTTTGCACTAAGTTCCTCAGTGACAGACTTCTTTATGAACCTCACATGGTTGAAAGATGTAGTTTGCACTAAGTTCCTCAGTGACAAACTTCTTTATGAACCACACATGGTTGAAAGATGTAGGTTG
>NW_013789867.1:0-496 GCF_000517525.1 Limulus polyphemus
AAGATCTACAAAATAATGATTATAAATGTACTGCAATGTGGTTGTGTTCATATTCCAACAGAGTCACAATGTCACACCTATTACTTAAATAATTTATAAAATACTTGTAAATGAACAGCCTACAAACACTAATTACACAGCATTCAACAGTGTTAACCATAAACATGAACACCAGCAACACACCGGAACAGTGTTATGATCAGAAAGTTAAAAAACAATAAATGTGAGTAAATGAGTAAAAAAGTTACTGGAATCATGTACCACATAGACAGGAACTCCGTGTGCAAAGACTATATGTAAAACATGTATCTTAGACTTATAAAATATAGACCTATTTATATAACACATTCAAATGTTGCTAAATTATTTACCTGCATCCTTTGTTGCTTGTCAACAACACTTCTTTTCTTTTTTTCCCTGTCATCATCATTATGCGTCATCTTCCTCAGGAAGGTTGGTTGTAACAAACCTAAACTTATGTCTGTTCTGTGCTTTT
>NW_013789868.1:0-616 GCF_000517525.1 Limulus polyphemus
GTGTTCAGAAACTTGTACATGGTTAATTATGTTAATATGAAATTGGTATCATGTTACTGTGGGAGAGTTAAGATAGTGTACTCTCTAGAAGATGATATGAATCATGATAACTTCCTGAAATTATTGAAACTCTTTGTTAAATTTGATGCTGCATTTTGAGAGTCTTGTTCTGACAAGTGAGTCTAGTCTTAAAATGGTTGGAGATTTCAGGGAAAGCCATAGGGGACTTGTTTATGTTGAAGACAATGGTTAATTTTATAGTTGATGTAATAAGGAGATTGATCAAATAAGCAATCTATATAGATAAAATAAGAGTTTTGTCTGTACATTGCTTAGAATAGTGTACTTTTTGCATATCTTCACGTTTCATACACCAGAGAAGCCGAAACAAGCCTTATCTCAATTTCTGTCTGTCGGTAATGCTCGCGGACGTGTTTTTGTTCGCTTTTCACGGGAAAACGAGTGCACCGTTTTCGATGAAACTTTTTTCCTTGTTTTATAGATGTGTAAGAAGGTTATAGGCTACTTGAAACTGTCATACGCCTTTTGGAAAGAAAATTGCGGCCGCTCAAAAACCTGCTTTGGTGCGGTTTTGGACATGATTTTGTTCGCTTTT
>NW_013789869.1:0-616 GCF_000517525.1 Limulus polyphemus
AGGATCCCCTAGCATAAGAGATGCCCACCTTATGAAGAGTTTCCTGTGAATATGTCAGAGTTTGTGAAAGTGTTATCAGAAAGGATGGATGATATTCACCATCAAGTGCGTACAAACTTGAAAACGTCTGCTGATTCGATGAAGTTAACTTATGATAAGAGATCTACTGAAGTCTGCTTTGTACCCGGAGACAAGGTATGGTTGTATAATCCCAGGAAGACCAAAGGGAAGTCTCCTAAGTTGTCTTCTCCATGGGAAGGCCCATATGACATAGTGGATCGTCTCTCAGACGTGACTTTCCCGATAAAATATGGTCGGAGACCAGTACGGAAGAAGATACGTCCCGTAAAATTAAGAGACTGTATTGAATTGTAATTTTGTGATTGTAATTCTGTACATTTAATTAAGTTATTGTTAATTGTTATTGGTTTATTGTATGTGGCTATTGTTCGGGACGAACAATAGTAAGGAGGGGCAGTGTTGTGTCAGCGAGGTCACGTGACTAGTGTCACGCCACGTTTCTAGAACTATCTTGTTTCTTCGTGAATGCCCTAGCATTTACTAAATATATGTTTGTCTGGTATATATATAAGACGCTCACAACGTGACAACAATG
>NW_013789870.1:0-615 GCF_000517525.1 Limulus polyphemus
TTGCAAGTGGGCCATAAAACCTTATAAGTGAAGTGAGTGTTGGTATAATAAGGCTAAATTAAAGATATTAATGTGGGATCACCTAGCCTAAAGCCAAGTGCATAAAATTTACCATGGAAGTAAAAATATCGATTCAATCTTAAACTTAAATCGTTTCTGAAGTAAGCTATTTTCTGTTATATCAACACATTTTAAATTAAAACAAACGTCTTTAATCAACGGAGACTCTAAATTAAGAAATCAACAAATATGTTTCGAGTTTTGTTGTCTGTACATTTCATTTCATACTTTCACCACACAGACGAACAAAAATATTAGATTATACTTTTGTTGCTAAGCGACATGACCTAAAAGCCATTGTTGAAACGTAGCGTTAACCAAAACGCACTGGCTTTTCTAATATTAGATGTTGTTAATGTAACTGATTTTTACAAATAATTACTCTATGAATACGACACGAATTCATTTCATGAATAATCTTAATTTTGATTGGCTCACAAAGGAATTTACCAAGTTTGACTGCCTCGACTGCACTTTTCTGTCTACTAGAACCTGACCTTCCCAGGTCGACAAAAAACCTAAATCCCGATCCAAAGAGAGAGCCTCTTTGTTGGT
>NW_013789871.1:0-1192 GCF_000517525.1 Limulus polyphemus
ATGTGTTAAAGTGTAGTCATCAGAAAGAGCGGCTGCTTTCTGTAGTGTTTCAACTTTCTTTTCATCTAACTAGGTTTTGAGGTCATCACGTGCACAACGTTTAAATTCCTCAATTAGACATAATTGTCCTAGTTTGTTGAAACTAATGCTAATATGTATAGAATTGCACCATCGATCAAAATAAACCTCTTTTTCTTGGGCATATTCCGTATAAGTTTGATTATCTTGTTTTCAATAGCCTCAAACCTTTTGGCGAAAAGCCTCTAGTACTAACTCGTATGCTCTGAGAATAGCTGCTTTAACCTTATCATAATTCGTACAATCTTCTAAAGAGAGAGAGCGGCATAAGCTTCTTTTCTTTTACCAGTTAAGACACTTTGTAATAATAATGACCATTTTTCGGTGGGCCACTCCATGGTTTGGGCAACCTTCTCAAAATGTTGAAAATATTTATCAACTTCCTTTTCATTGAACGGTGGTACTTTAACATATTGATTAAGTTTAAAGTTGTCATTTTGCCTTGGTCGATCAGTGTTGAGTCTAATTTCCATTTCTTTTTACCTAATTTCTTTTTAGGCTTCAATGCGAGTTTTTTCGGTCTCGAGACGTTTTTTTTCCTTCTTCAGCTTCAATACGAGCTTGTTCGAACTCGAGTCGTTTGAGTTTTAGTTGGATCTTTAATTTATCTTTATCACTCAACCCCGATTGGCTAGTGGGTACACTAAAGTATTCTTCTAATGCTTCCTCAGGCAACAAATCATCATCGACTAGTATTTCGATAATACGCTTTTTTAGTTAATTTTTTCTCATTGATCTTTTAACTTCTATTTCTAAAATATTGGCAATTTCCAGCAATTCATTTTTATTACATTTTTCTAGTTGTTCGAGGGAGGGAGATTCAAGAAACTCTTGATAATCAGTCATGATCAAATCTTGTTGGCACTGATAAATATAAATTCAATTGTGATTTAAATTTTAATTTAGATCAAATTTTGTCTGTGATTAATATCCCGGACGTACCCTCAATTTATCATATTACATAATAGAATTTCAAATGATCTGAAATTGTGTTAATTGATAAATATAAGTTTATTAGTTAAATTGTACTTTGGATTTAATAGTTAAATTAAAGCCGATATATAGTCAGTTTACGATATTTACCAACAAGATTGATACACACAGTTTTCTTTTT
>NW_013789872.1:0-615 GCF_000517525.1 Limulus polyphemus
TTATTCTGTTTTGAATGCTCTGACGTGAAGTAAAATGGTTTTTCAACATTTGTTCTCATGAAACATTATAAAAACATTTAGTCAGACATTTATTCAATTTTGTTTTTGTTCATGATAACAGCCTTGATTGAAATTCCAAAATATAATTTGCTAAAATATAGGTCATTTTTTTCTTTTTCCAATAGAAGTGTGTATGAAATTCTTACAAATAGATATTAAAGTATAAGTTAAGTTACGTTGCTTCATCAGTAAAGTTTCTACATAAATTATCGTTTTTTGTCACGATTTTATAATTTGATGTCATATATAAAAGGAATATACTAGTGAAACAAGTCATAAGAAAATAAGATATTGAAATATGGTAAATGAGAACACACTTTATTCCTAAAATAAGAAGAGCTGATTCTGACCTATGGATGAAACAGTCACTGTCACACAAAACGTAGTAAACTATCGTAAAGAAGAAATAATACTATGGAGAACTAAAGGCCAGAGAAAGAAAGAAGTTGTTTGGAATAAAAAGTCATGAATTATCAGTTAAAACTCGAAAGGTTTATCTTATGTATTCTAGGAATCTATCAACTTTATTTCCGATATTTTAAATCTAGAAGATAC
>NW_013789873.1:0-616 GCF_000517525.1 Limulus polyphemus
ATTGACTGTTGATGGGTATTTGGTGTAGCTGGTGTCTAAACTAATGAAGTATTGACTGTTGGTGGGTGATTGGTGTAGCTGGTGTCTAAACTAATGAAGTATTTACTGTTGATGGGTGTTTGGTGTAGCTGGTGTCTAAACTAATGAAGTATTGACGGTTGATGAGTGATTGGTGTAGCTGGTGTCTAAACTAATGAAGTATTGACTGTTGATGGGTATTTGGTGTAGCTGGTGTCTAAACTAATGAAGTATTGACTGTTGATGGGTGTTTGGTGTACTTTGAACCTTCTTATCAACCATGAATTTTAACAGACTTTCAAACAAATCTTTTTCTTTACATCATTATATTGGTAACTTGTGCGAGAGGTACGTCATCTAAAACATATACAGAAGGTTAAAATTAATATTTTTGAATTATGATCAGAAAGCACATTTTTATTTTACATTTGTTGTCTATGATTTGTTGGCTGAAAGTACTTCTTGATATCGTGATTATCTTAACGCGCAGGCGTACCACACAATACGTGAAGGGCCACTGATGGGTCTACATCGGTACTTCTCAAACGGTTTTGTTCTGGACCTCCTGAAATTTTGTTTTCCATTTCTGTGGATCAAA
>NW_013789874.1:0-615 GCF_000517525.1 Limulus polyphemus
TACATTTGTTAGTAGTGGTCAATTAGTTCTGTCTCTATTCTGAAACAGCATAAACGGACATACGTTGAAATAAACTTGTTTGAAAAGTTCAAAGAAATGATATTCAAGTACCGAAAAGCTTTTTTACTATCATATCTACAGTAACGTTCAAATGCGCACGCGCTTGGTTGAACGAGTGACCACCAAAAAGGGTGAGATAGTTTACGGACAACGTACAAAGTTCACGCTGCTGACCCCACGGTTTATTCGGCACAATAAACACAGAAGTACGACTGCAATGAAACATAAGCATAAATTTGAAATAAAAATATATTTATGAAACAAAATTAAAATGTTTTTATGTACATATATAAACATGAAATCTCAGTTAAAAATAAAAATACTCATTTATTGTTTAGATTTATTTACAAATATTATTTACGGGTCTGTATAGTACTTGAAACCATAAGAAGTATACGTGATTATTAAAAAATTAAAAATAGATAAAATTTGCATTTTATGGAGGATAGAATTTTTTGGGATTTCAAAATAATGTACTAAAATATTAAAAGTAATAAGTTCAAATCTGTAGCAAATATAAATATTGTAATCATTTCTTATAAATACGATTTCCTA
>NW_013789875.1:0-616 GCF_000517525.1 Limulus polyphemus
GCACTCAGTAGGGTGAGAATCACCTGTCAAGTGATTTTGAGACATAAGTGTCTAACCCAAATAGAGGTTGTACGTTACACTTCAGGTAGGTTTACTTTATTTCTCTACTAAATATAGTGTTTTATAACACACGAAAGGCTCCAAATAGCACAACTCCATTTTACGGCAACGGGAATTGACCGTTTGATTCATAGTCTGATAAACTGACAGCTAGACCACGCCCTACTCGTGTCTTATCAGAACGTGATGAAGTAGAAACAACGAAACGTTTGATTTGTTTTGCTATAGTTTCAATGTTTCACCTTTCTCCTACAACGTTGGTGTTTGAATATTGTACACCGAGGCATTATTTGAAACAGCTAGTTTTAAAAACAACTACGAAGTGTCTGGACATAATGTACTTTTTAAAACGCGAAGCCATAGAAATGATAGTTTTAAATAACAAAACACGAAATAATAAAACCAATACCTAGACGTTGGCGAAGCCTTACTTAATAAATTATCAAATATCCAAATTAATCATCTTCATCTCTAAATTAATATATGATTGGATGAAATGAAGGCTTCTCCACATTACAGAATATCAAGAACCCCTAGAAGTGAATGTTACATAGTC
>NW_013789876.1:0-614 GCF_000517525.1 Limulus polyphemus
GATAACTGAACTTCCAAGTATCATGGCCAGGTGGTTACGGCACTCGACTCGCAATCTGAGGGTCGCGGGTTCGAATCCCAGTCACACCAAACATGCTCGCCCTTTCAGCCGTGGGGGCGTTATAATGTGACGGTCAATCCCACTATTTGTTGGTAAAAGAGTAGCCCAAGAGTTGGCGGTGGATGGTGATGACTAGCTGCCTTCCCTCTAGTCTTACACTGCTAAATTAGGGAAGACTAGCGCAGATAGCCCTCGTGTAGCTTTGCGCGAAATTCAAAAAACAAACTTCCAAGTATTTTTCCTTATTATTTGTTTCTCCATCTATTGAGAGATAACCGACTTCCAAGTATATTTCCTTATTATTTGTTTCTCCATCTATTGAGAGATAACTGAACTTCCAAGTATTTTTTCTTAATTTTTCCTTACATAGATACCACAGCTGAAAGTAAACATAATCTATTTTTGGATTACTTTGGAGGCCAGCGAAGCTGGAACGGTCCCTCCTGGACGGTACAAGTACCCCGGAGCATTGAACCAACGTTTGGGGAGACTTCCAGAACCCACGCTTTCCAACTTCACCCCGGGTTACTGTATGTGCATACAATCATAAACCC
>NW_013789877.1:0-616 GCF_000517525.1 Limulus polyphemus
TATTAACTATAACATTTCAATTATTAAGATCATTTGATGGGTGGAATCTTGAAGAATTAAACTGACAGGATCACTGGAAGAGTAGGAGCTGTAATTATACTTATAGAAATGTTTGTAGGATTGGAGCTGGTATTAAATGTAAGAGTTCCCTATGGGGGTCAAAGTGCACATGCCACAACCTTTTACATAGTGCCATTCAACATGTTATTATAAACTATTCATTTTACCATGTATTGCTGATTTATTGTAGAGTAAGTACCAGACACAGTATACAGGGATACTGAAAAAAACTGTAGATATGATTTTACATATCCCAGAGATTATCCAAATATAATATACAAACTATATGATGGACAAAAGTAGTATTTTATTCTTCACATGAACATCACCTTGCCCTCCAACTTTTCAGAGACTGAATGAGACTGATGTGATAAATTCACAGACATATTTAGTGTACAAATACCTTTGTAAGTCATGTGATTTTTTGTGTTCAACTGACTTGTACATTTTACCAAAAACTTGCCATACACATAATAAATTTGGAAATATAATCAGTATTCCTTCTCCAGCATGAGCTCAGTTCATTAAACTGACCCCATGCACATTCAGTTAATAG
>NW_013789878.1:0-617 GCF_000517525.1 Limulus polyphemus
CTTGCAATCGCTGAGTAACGTAAATATATCAAAACTCCATGTATTGCTAATACTTGCTCTAAAGTGTTGTATTTATTATAGTTCCCTGATAGTAATGATACTTTACAGCTAATTATATACTAAAATAATGATACTTTACAGGTAACGATATATTAAAATAATGATACTTTACAGGTAACGATATATTAAAATAATGATACTTTACAGGTAACGATATATTAATATATTGATACTTTTACAAATAACGATATATTAAAATAATGATACTTTACAGGTAACGATATATTAATATATTGATACTTTTACAGATAACGATATATTAAAATAATGATACTTTACAGGTAACGATATATCAATATATTGATACTTTTACAGATAACGATATATTAAAATAATGATACGCGGGTAATGATATATCAAAATAATGATACTTTACAGGTAACGATATATTAATATATTGATACTTTTACTGATAACGATATATTAAAATAATGATATTTTACGGGTAACGATATATTAATATATTGATACTTTACAGGTAACGATATATTAATATATTGATACGACATATTAAAATAATGATACTTCAGAGCAAGTGATACTTTACAGCTAATTAT
>NW_013789879.1:0-1135 GCF_000517525.1 Limulus polyphemus
TTGCAAAGTTGTATTGAGAAAGAATAAACTAGTTTTATTTAAGAAAGGACTTGTATCGCTGAAGTTCTTCGGAAAGAAATTATACGGAAAATTAACAAACGAACAGAGACGAACCAGTATAGATAGTAGCACTCTAGAAGGGGGGCATATATGTAATCATGACAGCACTCTATAGGGGGTATATATGTGATCCTGGCCAATTTCTAGAAGGGGAAATATAATTTATCCTAGCAGGCTCTAGGGGGTGGGGGTAACACATATTGTCTGAGCGAGTTTCTCCAGAATCAACAAAACAATGACTGGAAAACCACCAGCTGTGTTACGGTAGGAAGAATTACACATCAGAGTTAGGTCTACATTTGTCACCGGTGCCATGTTCTAGAAGGGAGGAATATAATTTATCCTAGAAGCGCTCTAGGGGGTGGGGGTAACACATATTGTCTGAGCGAGTTTCTCCAGAATCAACAAAACAATGACTGGAAAACCACCAGCTGTGTTACGGTAGGAAGAATTTCACATCAGAGTTAGGCCTACATTTGTCACCGGTTCTAGAAGGGGGGAATATAATTTATCCTAGCAGCGCTCTAGGGGGTGGGGGTAACACATATTGTCTGCGCGAGTTTCTCCAGAATCAACAAAACAATGACTGGAAAACCACCAGCTGTGTTACGGTAGGAAGAATTTCAATAAATAATGTTCTACACATCAGAGTTAGGCCTACATTAGTTCTACACATCAGAGTTAGGCCTATTTTTGTCACCGGTGCCATGTTGCCTGCTTAGTTGAACTTCCCGCCAAAACACGCGATTTTTATTAATAGTTGTGTGTAATATTTCATTTTGTTTATTCCTAATTCAATGGGAGTTATCATGTTAACAGCTTGTACCTCAAAGTTATACAGTAATTTGAAATTTTCTCATTTCTTCGAGCTTTCATAAGTTTATCAGCTACGCCTACTTCTAGAACAGGAACACGCTCATGTTTTTTTCTACCGTTAACAACTGGGTATCAGCTGACTTTCCAATACAAAACATACCACACAGGAATGTACAATTAGACAGATTTTAGATGATCGATTGGATATTTACCTGGTTATATGACATAAGCTTTGAACAATCTTCACAGAAAACAATCC
>NW_013789880.1:0-616 GCF_000517525.1 Limulus polyphemus
GTTATTATTACTCATTTTACCTATTCTGATCTTAAATAATTTAACAAGTCCGTACTTTTATTTTAGTTACTTTTATAATACTAAATAAAGAATAAATATGAAAAACAAGAAATAAAGTACTCATCCAATCTTCGTTTTTCTTACCCTCGATTGCCGTGGAGAGCTAACCTGATTTATTTAGCGATTATAGTAAAGCACTTAAATTTTTTTATTGGATTAAATAATACCTAAAAGAATATAGACTAATAACATGCAAAAAGTAGACAAAAGAGCCGTTACAAACTGATCCAAGCTAGTCGTTAATTTTCCTATGAGAACGATGTTGCTACTCTGAGTGAAATTGACGGTTATCTGTTCAGAATACAATGTTATACAATACCCCATTTGATAGATGAAAACCTTGACTTTCTATTGGTTATAGGTAATATATACTGAAACGTAAGAGAGAACTATCAACCAATTGTGAAAGAGAGGACGTGGGTGTGGCAGGAGGGGTCTGATTTTCTCTTTGATAACTCTGTAACCAAACGATATTGAAGGCTATAAAAATTATGGTCTGTTTGAGCAATAATGATTTTATAGAGAGCATTTTACGTTTAATTTCATACATTTTCGA
>NW_013789881.1:0-617 GCF_000517525.1 Limulus polyphemus
AGTCTCTCTTCTTGTTTCTTTTCTCGTTCTTCTTGTTTCTTTTCTTTTTCCTCCAACAACTGCTGTAATCTCTCTTGTTTATTTTGCTGTTCGAGCTGCCATTGTTGTAGGTTTCCTTGCCACTGCTGTAATCTTTCTTCTTGTTTCCTTTCTCGTTCTTCTTGTTTCTTTTCTTTTTCCTCTAACAACTGCCGTAATCTCTCTTCTTCTTTCTTTTCTTTTTCCTCTAACATCTGCTGTAATCTCTCTTCTTGTTTATTTTGTTGTTCGAGCTGCCACTGTTGCAGGTTTTCTTGCAACTGCTGTTGTCTCTCTTCTTGTTTCTTTTCTTGTTTATTTTCTCGTTCTTCTTGTTTCTTTTGCTGCTCTTGTATTGCTGCTATCAAGTCTGCTAAGCTGTAGGTTGATTTTCCGCCTCTCTTTTCCATTTTTTTTTTCGTTCCACTTCTGACACCAATTTTTACGTCTCCGTTCGTTAATTGATTTTCCGTAAATTCCTTCCGACGAAACTTTAGAGACACAAGTCCTTTCTTAAACAAAACTGGTTTATTCTTTCCGAATATAACTTTACCATACACTTATTTTCAACAGTCGCTCTATAACAAACTCTATAACAG
>NW_013789882.1:0-762 GCF_000517525.1 Limulus polyphemus
ATGTTCTCTCTGGTTTGAATAAGTTTTTGAATGGTATTAACAACGCCTTATTCCATCATGGATACTGATATTTATGTTCTCTCTGGTTTGAATAAGTTTTTGAATGGTATTAACAACGCCTTATTCCATCATGGATACTGGCATTTGTGTTCTCTCTGGTTTGAATAAGTTTGTGAATGGTATAACAACGCTTTATTCCATCATGGATACTGACATTTATGTTCTCTCTGGTTTGAATAAGGCTATGACTGAATGAACAACGCTCTCTTCGTTCACGGATATATCGAACTTTATGTTCTCTTTTGTTTGAAAATGTCCGAGCCAGATGAAAACATTTTATTCCCATACAGATGTTCGAACTTGTTGTTATTAGAAAAAGTGTTTTTGATTACATGAGCAAGAGTAATTCCTCTTCCACTAGATATCTTAGTTCTTATGTTATTTTTGTTGCATCAATATTTGACACTAGATGAGCAACCATATTTTTTCATGTAGATGTTAGATGTTATTATATTCTTTTCTTCGACATGTCTTGTTACTAGATGTTCAACGGCATCTTTTCACAACGATATTGGATTTTCTTCTGTATTGCCTGTAAACGTTGTTCTGAATGTGGATGGTGGAAGGGACGTTAGCTTTGGATACGGCAGTAAGTTTTCTCCCTTTATCTATTCTGATCGTATATGTTTTCTGTGCACTTTCTTAAGAACCTCTTGTTATACATATTGATAAAACAGTGTCAGAGACACGGTAAAATAATTT
>NW_013789883.1:0-616 GCF_000517525.1 Limulus polyphemus
AGGGTGACAACGTGACGGTAATATAATTGTGTGTGTAGATAGTGAGTAATTGAACTGCAGTCACAGGGTATTGTTGAAGTTAACGTTCGTTCGTTATAGTGTTTGTTTTAGCGTGAATATTGAAATTAAGTGTATCGTAAAGTTGTATTCGGAAGGAATAAACCAGTTTTATTAAGTAAGGACTTGTGTCGCTAAAGTTTCGTCGGAACGAAGTTACGGAAAGTTAATTAACAAACGAAGACGTAACACTAAGAAAGAAACAAAATTTCAGTGGACGGATAAAAGACAGGAAGCATTCGAAAAACTGAGAGAAGCTTAATTAAAAGCACCAATCCTAAGCTACCCAGACTTTAGTAAATAATTCAGGTTTCGCTATAGGTGCAGTATTATCACAGTTAGACGAAAACGGTAAAGAACACCCTATAGCTTATCAAAGTAGACAGTTAGGAAAAGCCGAAATAAACTACTCAGTTACAGAACAAGAGTGCTTGGCTGTAGTACATGGAATTAAAATTTTTCGTTGCTATTTATATGGCCGAAAGTTTACCATTATTACAGATCATGCACCTTTAAAATGGTTAATGACATTAAAAGACCCTTCTTCTAGATTAGCTAG
>NW_013789884.1:0-616 GCF_000517525.1 Limulus polyphemus
CTGTACAGAAAACATAATGTTATTTAACTGTTTGTTTATATAAGTAAAGATTCCTACTCACCTCACTTACCAAGAACTGAACAGAAAACATAATAATGTTTAACTGTTTGTTTATATATGTAAAGATGTCAGCTCACCTCACTTAACAAGAACTGTACAGAAAACATAATGTTGTTTAACTGTTTGTTTATATATGTAAAAATTCATACTCACCTCACTTAACAATAACTGTACAGAAAACATAATGTTATTTAACTGTTTGTTTATATATGTAAAGATTCTTACTCACCTCACTTAACAAGAACTGTACAGAAAAGATGATGTTGTTTAACTGTTTGTTTATATAAGTAAAGATTCCTCTACTCACCTAACTTAACAAGAACTGTACAGAACACATAATGTTATTTAACTGTGTGTTTATATAAGTATAAATTGCTGCTAACCTCCCTTAACAAGAACTGTACAGAAAATATAATGTTGTTTAACTGTTTGTTTATATATGTAAAGATTCCTACTCACCTCACTTATGAAGAACTGTACAGAAAACACAATGTTGTTTAAAAGTTTGTTTATATACGTAAAAATTCCTACTCACCTCACTTAACAAGAACTGTAC
>NW_013789885.1:0-615 GCF_000517525.1 Limulus polyphemus
TTAAAGTAAAAGCTCTCTACATCAAGTACCACACAAGCATTTGCTGGAGCTGATCCCATATTAAACAGTATTAAAGTAAAAGCTCTCTACATCAAGTACCACACAAGCATTTGCTGGAGCTGATCCCATATTAAACAGTATTAAAGTAAATGCTCTCTACATCAAGTACCACACAAGCATTTGCTGGAGCTGATCCCATATTAAACAGTATTAAAGTAAAAGCTCTCTATATCAAGTACCACACAAGCATTTGCTGGAGCCGATCCCATATCATCTAAATTTGGCACTGTTGCTCCCAAATAATTTAAATAACGACACAGTTTGACAAGGCCCTACTGCATGCTACTAGAACATACAGGGTGCTGCTAGATTGTTTGTTGAATGGTTCTCAGATGATGGAATTCTTCCATTAGATAGTAGGAAATGTGTGTCAGCGGCTGAAAATTTCAGACTCATTTACCCATTGACGCGTCCTGGCATGGCCAGGTGGTTAAAGGCGTTCGACTTGCCACCTGTGGATCGCGAGTTGAAGTCCCCGTCCCACCAAACAAGCTCACCCTTTCAGTCGTGAGGGCATTATATATGATGGTTAATCCCACTATTCGTTGGTAAAAG
>NW_013789886.1:0-616 GCF_000517525.1 Limulus polyphemus
CAATCTAGGAACAGTAATCTAGCACCACTAATTAGTTAGCCTATATTTAACTTTTCTCATTCTATCAAAACCTTTAATATTAAATATAGCCTTTGAGCCTCTAGGCTTATATTATGTTATGATTACACCCTTCTCCACAGTTTGTGTAATTTTCAATTGTGCAATTTCAGACTTGTCTCCTGTAGTGTTCGTGTAGTTAAACCTATCGAGTTTTTAAATGTGATTTAGCAACTGCCAGTAATTTATATGGTGCTCATAAGCATGATTTACCAGCATATACACTCATCTGCATTGATTTTCTTACTGTTGTGTCACATTAATTAACATGAGTATGGGTGGTCTAAATATTGGCAGTTAAAGTGAAATCAGGTTCAGATGTGCCTAACTAGTCCTGAGTTGCAACTACAATTGTATAATTTAAATATAATTTGTGGTTAGGAACTTAGAAAAGTAGAATGCTTCCTTTCATCTGACAATTTGCATGTTGCAACTAAATAGTGTGGTCAATATTTATTAATTTATTCTTTTAGCTCATTATGTTGAAAAAGAAAGTGGGGCACAGGGACGTAAAAGATGTGCACAATTTGCAGCTTCGATGGTGGAGTCAAGCAAATTT
>NW_013789887.1:0-1187 GCF_000517525.1 Limulus polyphemus
CCCGAAAGGGGGTTGAAGGCTGTCTGGAGGAGTCATCTATTTAACAACCCGCACCACGATACAGTAGTGTGTTGTCAGTCAGTAAAGACTAAAATGACGTCACATAAGGAGCGCTTAACGTTGCAATTTGTACTATTGTGATGTCAGTAAAACGTGCGCATGTCATGAATCACGAGAAGAATTGCGCATTCTTTAGGCTACAACACAGCATGAAATACGAACTTGAAAAGGAAGAAATAAAAATATTTCTTACTCTTAATTTTGGTTTTATTTACCCTTATAACACTTTCGGGGACCCTACTGAAGTACATCTAATTTTGTATTTGAATTAATTTTACTACCATTCTCAAGAACTGGTGAACTAGCAAGATAGTCTTGTTCTCGGAGCGGGTCACGCAGTCACTGCGTCAACGGGAGAAAACTACTCCACTAATTCTAAGAGTCTACGAGTGAAAGCATTGGAAAATATTTTGTTACATCTCAACCACACTACATCTGCTATATCCACTGCACGTGATGTTTATGCACCTGATGGGGTCGGGCGTTGAGGAGGGGGGACTAGAACGTATATGAGTCACGCATAGAGAGACCAACTCGTCTACTGCATGGTTGAGGAGAAATGGGGTCACTGACTCATATACTTTGGTTTGAGACGAAAGATTCTTTTAAGTTTTCGCAGCGAGCATGGCGTAAAACCCTCTTCCGCGTACCAGCACAAACTGAGTTTCAGGATACAGAGCAATAGATTTTGTTCTTCTTAGTAATCCTCTTATTCTCTCCAAGTGTTGAATTGTCCTGAAACAGTTTTTGTGGCTTAGTGTTCAGTTCACGGTATCAACACCTCGATTTTATTTTTTCTCTTGTTATCAAAAAGTAACGATCATGGTTGTTGTTTTTTAAATTATCATTCGGAATAAACCGTAGAGATTTCTGACTGTGACACCTCTTACACACACATACAGGATACATTTCTTAGGTTGTTTCAGTGTATGTATACACACACATACAGGATACCTTTCTTAGGTTGTTTCAGTGTATGTATATACACATATACATGATACCTTTCTTAGGTTGTTTCAGTGTATGTATACACACACACACATACATGATACCTTTCTTAGGTTGTTTCAGTGTATGTATAACACACACATACATGATACCTTTCTTAGGTTGTTTCAGTGTATGTA
>NW_013789888.1:0-619 GCF_000517525.1 Limulus polyphemus
AAAAAATATAATAATTTGATGGTGCCATATCTGGAGAATATGGTGGGTGGGGGAGAACTTCCCACCCCAACTCCATAATCTTGTATTGTGTCAAACATGCTACATGCGGACGTGTACTGTCGTGGAGAAGAAGAACACCTTTCCGATTGACGAGTGAAGTCCATTTCTGGTGAAGGGCTTGATTTAAATGTTCCAGTTTCTGACTATATATCTTTGCATTAACAGTTCACTGTGGATTGAGGAGTTTGAAATGGATTACTCCTTTGATGTCCCACCAAATGCAAAGCATCACTTTTTGGGGATAGAGTCCAGGTTTTGGGATCGGAAGTGGTTTTTGTCTAGGACTGAGCCTATGTTTTTGGTGTTTAATATTCTCAGAGAGAATCCATTTTGATTGAGGAGTTTGAAATGGATTACTCCTTTGATGTCCCACCAAATGCAAAGCATCACTTTTTGGGGATAGAGTCCAGGTTTTGGGTCGGAAGTGGTTTTTGTCTAGGACTGAGCCTATATTTTTGGTGTTTAATATTCTCAGAGAGAATCCATTTTTCATCACCGGTGACAATTCTGTCCAAAAATGTTTCATGCACATTACGCGCCAGAAGAGACGAAGCAACAT
>NW_013789889.1:0-616 GCF_000517525.1 Limulus polyphemus
AAAGCAAGTGTTTTGCACCCTGCTTGGGAGAAGGTGTCTCGTCTAAGCCCTGTGACAAAGAACTATTGAGCACAATGAGACCAGTTGAGGCTTGAAGATGGTATTCTTCTCCGGAGATGGGAAAGTGATGACCTGGCAAACGGTTATATCGAGAAAGTTACGGGAAGTTGTGTTGCGTCAATCCCATGATACTGTAACAGGAGGACATCTCGGAGTTAAGAAAACATTGAGTCACTTACGACACAGATTTTACTGGATAGGTATGAGACAAGATGTGGAAGAATGGTGCAGAACATGCAGTACATGTTGTGCTAAAACGGGATCCAAGCATAAGGGACGTGCTCCAATGAAGTTATATCAAGCTGGTGCACCAATGGAAAGAGTAGCCGTCGACATTGCCGGTCCTCTGCCCCAAACTCGTGCTGGAAACAAGTACATTTGTGTGAGGATGGATTATTTCACCAAGTGGCTTGAGGCATATGCAATACCAAATCAGGAAGCTACAACTGTAGCTTCGGCTATTAGTGATTTCTTCTTCAGATTTGGTATGCCATATGAACTGCATTCAGATCAAGGCCTTAACTTTGAATCAGCTGTGTTCCAAGAATGCTGCAAG
>NW_013789890.1:0-853 GCF_000517525.1 Limulus polyphemus
GACGTTTCTTGGAACTCTGTACTTACTACAGCAAATTTGTGAAGGACTTTGCAACTATAGCTGCTCCACTACATGATTTGACTAAAAAAGGCCCAAAGTTTAAATGGACAGTTTCTTGCCAGCATTCTTTCAAGACGTTGAAGGAAAAATTGGCCTCTGCTCCACTTTAAAGCTTCCAGATCCCTCATTGCCGTACATACTGGATTGTGATGCTAGTAATGTCGGAATTGGAGGAGTGTTGTCTCAGAAAGTGGACGAAAACGAACATGTGGTGGCCTACTTCAGTAGGGTTTTGAATAGACCAGAGGAGAACAACTGTGTGACACGAAGAGAACTCCTTGCTATAGTAAAGAGTCTGACATATTTCCATCCTTACCTCTATGCTGCATTATGCTGGTTAAGATCATTAAAGAACCCAGAGGGACAACTGGCACGTTAGATCGGAAAGTTAGACCAGTATAATTATGATATTGAATACAGAGAAGGAAAATCTCATGGAAGTGCCGATGAACTGAGCCGAATACCCTGCAAAAATGAGTGCAGACGTTGCTGCAAAAGAGAGGTTGAGCTAACTACGTGTTATCAAGCTGAAGTCAAAGTGACCGAAGGAGTTGATGATGGTGAAATGGAACCAGGTATAGATATTAAATCAGAGAAAGACCAAGATTTGAATCCAATAATTGATTTTCTACAAGCAAGTGTTTTGCACCCTGCTTTGGAGAAGGTGTTTATCTTAATCCTTGTGACAAAGAACTATTGGGCACAATGGGACCAGTTGAAGCTTGAAGATGGTATTCTTGTCCGGAGATGGGAAACTGCAGATGGGAAAGTGACAACCGGGCAAACAGTTATA
>NW_013789891.1:0-306 GCF_000517525.1 Limulus polyphemus
ACCTTATGATGTTATTGTACAATGACATGCTGTTGTAATTATAACTGTATTTTATATAACAAGTGAATACACGAGACCTTTATGACCTTATGATGTGTTGAGGTTTGGCATGATGTTTTAATTATTACAGTAATTTGTATAACAAGTGAATACACGGGGTCTTAATGACCTTATGATGTATTGTACAATGACATGCTGTTGTAATTATAACTGTATTTTATATAACAAGTGAATACACGGGGTCTTTATGACCTTATGATGTATTGTGAAATGACATGCTGTAATAATTATAACTGTATTTTATAT
>NW_013789892.1:0-730 GCF_000517525.1 Limulus polyphemus
ACCCAAGCATAAGGGATGCCCACCTTATGAAGAGTTGCCTGAGAATGTGTCAGAGTTTGTGGAAGTGCTATCGGAAAGGATGGATGATATTCACCACCAAGTGCGTTCAAACTTGAAAACGTCTGCTGATTCGATGAAGCTATGTTATCATAAGAGATCTACTGAAGTCAGCTTTGTACCAGGAGACAAACTATGGTTGTATAATCCCAGGAAGACCAAAGGGAAGTCTCCTAAGTTATCTTCTCCATGGGAAGGCCCATATGACATTGTGGATCGTCTCTCAGACGTGACTTTCCGGATAAAATGTGGTCAGCGAGGTAAGCCAAAAGTGGTGCATGCCAACAGGCTTTGGCGATATCACGGTCCAGGACATTTCAGAACAAATGATGCTGCTGAAGACGTGACACCTGAAGAAGCCAACGTCGAAGAAGAAACTCTACTCAGTTTTGAGAAGGGAAATGGTGAAGCTCTTGATGAAGTTACTACCACTGATGTGACTGTTATCGACGATAGGACATTTCCTGATGAAGCAGATGAACCCACATGAAGCAGAAGCCAACGAGACGGAGACCAGTACGGAAGAAGATACGTCCCATAAAATTAAGAGACTTTGTTGAATTGTAATTTTGTTTGTAATTCTGTACATTTAATTAAGTTATTGTTAATTGTTATTGGTTTATTGTAAGTGGCTATTGTTCGGGACGAACAATACTAAGGAGGGGCAGTGTTC
>NW_013789893.1:0-829 GCF_000517525.1 Limulus polyphemus
GGAATGCAA
This sequence comes from Limulus polyphemus, assembly GCF_000517525.1. Lineage (NCBI taxonomy): Eukaryota > Metazoa > Arthropoda > Merostomata > Xiphosura > Limulidae > Limulus > Limulus polyphemus. The sequence continues at coordinate 10 of NW_013789893.1, forward strand.
CTGTGAAGAAAGGACATACACTTCCGGAATATTTGACTGACCTCTATAAGAAGAGCATAGTCCATTTGTCATCATCACAAGCTCTTCAGGTAAAAGAACTTTTGGTAAATTATGCTGACGTCTTTTCGAAAGGAGATCATGACCTCGGATGCACGAACCTGGTAGATCTTTATTGGACGGTGATTGCCTGTGTTTATTCTGTGCCCCCTCCAAGGAGAATAGCTCCAGCAAAGCGTCAAGAGATAGAGAAGGTCATGAATGGTCTAATCAAGGAAGGGATAGTTGAAAAATCAGATAGTCCCTGGTCAGCTCCCGTTGTATTAGTACAGAAGAAGGATGGGACCCAATGTTGCTGTGTGGACTTCAGGGCTCTTAACAGCATAATCGAAAAAGACTCATACCCACTGCCCAGAACTGATGATACTCTTGATGCCCTAAGTGGAGCCAGATGGTTTTCAACTCTGGACTTAAAGTCAGGTTTCCATCAAGTAAAAATGGCTGAAGCAGATAGACCCAAGACAGCATTTTGTTATGGCCAAGGTCTCTGGCAATACCGAGTGATGCCATTCGGGCTCAGTTATGCTCCAGCAACATTTGAGAGGCTGATGGAACGAGTATTGGAAGGCCTTCAATGGAGGATAGCCCTAGTGTACCTGGACGATGTCATTGTATTTGCAACAACTTTTGATGAGGAAATGTACCGGCTGGAGGAAGTATTCAAGCGTTTGAAAGCAGCAAACCTCAAACTGCATCCAAAGAAATGTCATTTGTTCCAGAAACAGGTGCTTTACTTAGGCCACATTGTAAGTGAGAATGGTGT
>NW_013789894.1:0-1073 GCF_000517525.1 Limulus polyphemus
GGTACTACCATCAATGAAATAACAGCCCAAACCAAGCCTTTATAGAAGTGAGGTATCGAAAGTGAACACATAACTCAAAATATATCTGGCTTACATCTTAGTGAACACATAACTCAAAAGATATCTGGCTTATAACTAAGTGAACACATAACTCAAAAGATATCTGGCTTATAACTAAGTGAACACATAACTCAAAAGATATCTGGCTTATAACTAAGTGAACACATAACTCAAAAGATATCTAGCTTATAACTAAGTGAACACATAACTCAAAAGATATCTGGCTTACAACTAAATGAACACATAACTCAAAAGATATCTGGCTTACATTAAGTGAACACATAACTCAAAAGATATCTGGCTTACAACTAAGTGAACACATAACTCAAAAGATATCTGGCTTACAACTAATGAACACATAACTCAAAAGATATCTGGCTTACAACTAACTGAACACATAACTCAAAAGATATCTGGCTTACAACTAACTGAACACATAACTCAAAAGATATCTGGCTTATGAACCTCGAGTTTATCAGAAGTAGTTCTACATCCATTATACTTGAGGTTCTTAATTATGAGCATTTTCTCTCTCACAGTGAAGAACAAAGGTTTATTTTGTAGCTGATATCCAACATACATAATACAACTTATTTATCCAAGAGGGATATATACCGTTCGTTCTTAACAGTCACCTGATGATGACAAAATCTTGTCGAAACGTTGTACATTTGCTGTTATGTTAAACTTATATTAAAGTTTTTCTTCATTACCCATTCAAGCCGTCTCCAGCCATTATTAGTCTCAAAGTGGGTTCCTCGTCACCGAATTCGAGCCTGAGATATAATATCTCCAATTTTGATTGAGTTTCTTCCTTATTTTTTCTTCGCGCCAAAAGTATGGAAACTTTATTAGGCAGAGAAACATACTTAACTTTTATGGAGTTTTTAAATTTGGTACATTGATAGATCTTTACAACCTACAATTAGGAGTCTCATTTGGTGTAAATATAAGCCACACGTGCAAAGTTATTCATCAAAAATCGCTCAAATTTAACGAAAATTGTTGCGCAT
>NW_013789895.1:0-614 GCF_000517525.1 Limulus polyphemus
ATTACCCGTATCAGGGTCTGAACGTCTTGTATTTACTATCATAATTACATTACCCAAATCAGGGTCTGAAGTTCCTGTATTTACTATCATAATTACATTACCCGTATCAGGGTCTCAAGGTTCTGTATTTAATATTATAATAACATTACCGTTACCGAAGTCTGAAGGTCCTGTATTTGCTATCATAATTACATTACGCGTTTCAGGGTCTGAAGTTTGTGTATTTACTATCATAATTACATTACCCATATCAGTGCCTGAAAGACCTGTATTTACTATCATATTACATTACCCATATCAGGGTGTGAAGGTCCTGTATTTAATAACATAATTACATTACCTGTATTAGGGTGTGATGTTTCTGTATTTAATATCATAGTTAAATTACCCGTATCAGGGTCTGAAGGTCCTATCTTTGCTATCATAATTATATTACCTATATCAGTGTCTGAAGGTTGTGTATTTACTATCATAATTACATTACCCGTATCAGGGTCTGAAGGTTTTGTATTTGCTATCATAATTACATTACCCCATATCAGGGTCTGAAGGTTCTGTGTTTACTATCATAATTACATTACCAGTTTCAGGGTCTCAAGGTTCTGTATTTACTA
>NW_013789896.1:0-617 GCF_000517525.1 Limulus polyphemus
GACACCTTCCACATTTGAAATAGTTTTCTCATGATGACAGCGAACGAAAAAGGATGATAATCTGATGGGGCCATATCTGGAGAATATGGTGGGTGGGGAGATCTTCCAAACACAAATCCATAATCTTGTGTTGCGTCAAACGTGCCACATGTGGACGTGCATTGTCATGGAGAAGAAAAAAAAACCTTTCCGATTGACAATTGAAGAGCGTTTCTGATGAAGGGCTTATTTAAATGTTCCAGTTGCCGAATATAAATCTCTGCATTGATAGTTCGATGTGGATTGAAGAGTTCGAAATTAATTACTCCTTTGATGTCTCACCAAATGCAAAGCATCATTTTCTGCGTCAGAAGTGTTTTTGTCTAGGAGTGAGTTATTGTTTTTTGGCGTTTAATATTCGCATAGAGAATCCATTTTTCATCACCAGCGATAATTCTGTCCAAAAATGGTTCACGCGCATTAAGCGCCAGAAAAGACGAAGCAACGTTCACACGTTGGAAACGATGATCATCGGAGAGTTCGTGGGGCACCCAAACACCTTCTTTACGGAGTTTTCCCATATTCCTTAGATGTTTACGTATTGTTTTATGAGAGACATACAATTTCAGGGCCATTTC
>NW_013789897.1:0-821 GCF_000517525.1 Limulus polyphemus
GTCAGCGTTTCTTTATAATGATTGAGAACTGATAGTAACTAAACGCATAGTCAGCGTTTCTTTATAATGATTGAGAACTGATAGTAAGTAAACACATTGTCAGCGTTTCTTTATAATGATTGAGAACTGATAGTAAGTAAACACATTGTCAGCGTTTCTTTATAATGATTCGTAGAACTGACAGTAAGTAAACGCATTGTCAGCGTTTCTTTATAATAATTCGTAGAACTGACGGTAAATAGACACATTTTCAATATTTCTTTATACTGATTCCTGGAACTGAATACAAATATGCGCTTTGCTAGCGGGTCTATTTATATTGATTTCTAGAACTGACAGTAAATAAAAACGTTTTCAGCGTTTGTTTATACTGATTGCTTGAACTGACGGTAAATAAAAGCTTTGTCAACGTTTCTTTATATTGAATTCCTAGACTGACAGTAAGTAAACGCATTGTTAGCGTTTCTTTATAATGATTGAGAACTGATAGTAAGTAAACACATTGTCAACGTTTTTTTATAATGATTCGTAGAACTGACAGTAATTAAACGCATTGTTAGCGTTTCTTTACACTGATTCCTAGAGCTGACAGTAAATAAACGCGTTGCCAGCGTTTCCTTTACACTGATTCCTAGAGCTGACAGTAAATAAACGCATTGCCAGCGTTTCTTTACACTGATTCCTAGAGCTGACAGTAAATAAACGCATTGCCAGCGTTTCTTTACACTGATTCCTAGAGCTGACAGTAAATAAACGCATTGCCAGCGTTTCTTTACACTGATTCCTAGAGCTGACAGTAAATAAACGCATTGCCAGCGTTT
>NW_013789898.1:0-615 GCF_000517525.1 Limulus polyphemus
TTTGTTTCAAGTACCTGTCTACTTCAGTATACCTGATATCTGTTTCAAGTACTTGTTTACTTCAGTATACATGATATCTGTTTCAAGTACCTGTCTACTACCAGTATACCTGATATCTGTTTCAAGTACCTGTCTACTTCAGTATACCAGATATCTGTTTCAAGTACCTGTCTACTTCAGTATACCTGATATCTGTTTAAAGTACCTGTCTACTTCAGTATACCTGATATCTGTTTAAAGTACCTGTCTACTTCAGTATACCTGATATCTGTTTCAAATACCTGTCTACTTCAGTATACCTATATCTGTTTCAAGTATCTGTCTACTAACAGTATACTTGATATCTGTTCCGAGTACCTGTAAACTTCAGTATACCTGATACCTCTTTAAAGTACCTGTCTACTTCAGTATACCTGATATCTGTTTCAAATACCTGTCTACTTCAGTATACCTGATATCTGTTTCAAGTACCTGTCTATTACCAGCATACCTGATATCTATTTCAAGCACCTGTCTACTTCAGTATACTTGATATCTGTTTCAAGTACCTGTATTTCAGTATACCTGATATCTGTTTCAAATACCTGTCTACTTCAGTATACCTATATCTGTTTC
>NW_013789899.1:0-615 GCF_000517525.1 Limulus polyphemus
GTTGTACCAAATAACGCTAAAGATGAGTATGGGTTACACATTCAGTAACTAGAGTTACATCTAGGTGTTCAAAGAGTAGTTGTACCAATTAAGACTAAAGATGAGTTTGGTGGTTATAAATTCGTTAACTAAAGTAACACCTAAGTGTTCATGGAGTAGTTGTACCAAGTAAGGCAAAAGATGAGTTGGTTGTTATAAATCGGTAACTAGAGTTACACCTATGTGTTCGTGGAGTTGTTGTACCAAGTAAGGCTGACGATGAGTTTGGTGGTTATAAATTAGGTAACTAGAGTTACACCTAGGTGTTCGTGGAGTTGTTGTACCAAATAACGCTAAAGACGAGTATGGTGGTTACAAATTCGGTAACTAGAGTTACACCTAGGTGTTCGTGGAGTTGTTGTACCATGTAAGGCTAACGATGAGTATGCTGGTTATAAATTAGGTAACTAGAGTTACACCTAGGTGTTCATGGACTAGTTGTACCAAATAACGCTAAAGATGAGTATGGGTTACACATTCAGTAACTAGAGTTACATCTAGGTGTTCAAAGAGTAGTTGTACCAATTAAGACTAAAGATGAGTATGGTGGTTATAAATTCAATAACTAGAGTTACA
>NW_013789900.1:0-764 GCF_000517525.1 Limulus polyphemus
CCAGGTAACATTGACCTGTCTTCCTGGTTATAATGAGACATGTTCCTGGTAACATTGACCTGTCTTCCTGATTACAATGAGACATGTTCCTGGTAACATTGACTTGTCTTCCTGTTATAATGAAACATGTTCCTGGTAACATTGACCAGTCTTCGTAATTATAATGAGACATGTTTCTGGTAATATTGACCTGTCTTCCTGATTACAATGAGACATGTTCCTGGTAACATTGCATTGTCTTCCTGGTCATAAAGGGACTTGTTCCTGGTAACATTGACCTGTCTTCCTGGTTATAATGAGACATGTTCCTGGTAACATTAAGTTGTCTTCCTAGTTATTATGAGACATGTTGCTGGTAACATTGACTTATCATCGTGGTTACAATGAGACGTGTTCCTGGTAACATTGACCTGTCTACCTCATTATAATGAGACATGTTCCTGGTAACATTGACTTGTTTTCCAGATTATAATTATACATGTTCCTAGTAACATTGACTTGTCTTCCTAGTTATAATGAGACATGTTCCTCGTAACATTGACCTGTATTCCTGGTTATAATGAGACATGTTCCTGGTAACATTAACTTGTCTTCCTAGTTATTATGAGACATGTTATGGTAACTATGACTTATCTTCCTGGTTTCAATGAGTCATGTTCCTGGTAACATTAACATGTCTTCCTAGTTATAATGAGACATGTTACTGGTAACATTGACCTGTCTTCCTGATTACAATGAGACATGTTTTTGGTAACATTGACTTG
>NW_013789901.1:0-616 GCF_000517525.1 Limulus polyphemus
AGACAAGCAAACAAACAAACAGTCTCAGGGTTTTAATAGTATATAGATGTAACATTGTTCTTGAACACTACTCTGTTGTGAACCTTACAAAATCCACCTATATACTCTACAGATATCCGAAATACAAGTTTAAAGTGTTTGTTGGTTTGTTTATCTGTAGTATAATATTTGTTACAGCGACCGTGTACTTACTGTACTTACATACTTGTTCATAATTGTGAGTGAAGGCAACCAAACGGCAACATCCACAGCCTGGAGTAGCAAGTCTTAACTAAACATCGGAATTGATTATTAAGCGATTATTAAATTCTCTTGTGTTTTTTTAGTTGTCTCTAAGCTTGTATGTTGACGCATAATTTCATTAAAATTATTCCAAACGTAACCTTTTTTAATAATTACTTTTTTTTCCCTTTCATTCTATAGGGGCCCGGCATGGCCAGGTGGTTAGGGGGCGCTCGACTCGCAATCTGAGGGTCGCGGGTTCGAATCCCCTCGCCCTTTCAGCCGTGAGGGCGTTATAAAGTGACGGTCAATCCAACTATTCGTTCGTAAAAGAGTAGCCCAAGAGTTGGCGGTGGGTGGTGATGACTAGCTGCCTTCCCTCTAGTCGTACACT
>NW_013789902.1:0-614 GCF_000517525.1 Limulus polyphemus
GTGACAAAGAACTATTGGCACAATGGGACCAGTTGAGGCTTGAAGATGGTATTCTTCTCCGGAGATGGGAAAGTGACGACCTGGCAAACGGTTATACCGAGAAAGTTACGGGAAGTTGTGCTGCGTCAATCCCATGATACTGTAACAGGAGGACATCTCGGAGTTAAGAAACATTGAGTCACCTACGACACAGATTTTACTGGATAGGTATGAGACAAGATGTGGAAGAATGGTGCAGAACATGCAGTACATGTTGTGCTAAAAGGGGACCCAAGCATAAGGGACGTGCTCCAATGAAGTTATATCAAGTTGGTGCACCAATGGAAAGAGTAGCCATCGACATTGCTGGTCCTCTGCCCCAAACTCGTGCTGGAAACAAGTACATTTGTGTGGTGATGGATTATTTCACCAAGTGGCCTGAGGCATATGCAATACCAAATCAGGAAGCTACAACTGTAGCTTCGGCTATTAGTGACTTCTTCTTCAGATTTGGTATGCCATATGAACTGCATTCAGATCAAGGCTGTAACTTTGAATCAGCTGTGTTCCAAGAATTCTGCAGGTTGTTTGGCATCCGAAAGACCAGGACAACGCCACTGCACCCACAGTCTGAT
>NW_013789903.1:0-1108 GCF_000517525.1 Limulus polyphemus
GTAATTAACAGATATAATAATAACTGTGGAGTTAGCTTATTAAGAAAAAGACTAATTAACAGATATAATAATAACTGGAGTTAGCTTATAAGGAAAAGACTAATCAACAGGTATAATAATAACTGTGGAGTTAGCTTATTAAGAAAAAGACTAATCAACAGGCATAATAATAACTGGAGTTAGCTTATTAAGGAAAAGACTAATTAACAGATATAATAATAACTGGAGTTAACTTATTAATACAACTACAAATCTACATCAGGTTTTGTAAGGAAAAGACTAATCAACAGGTATAATAATAACTGTGGAGTTAGCTTATTAAGGAAAAGACTAATCAACAGGTATAATAATAACTGGAGTTAGCTTATTAAGGAAAAGACTAATCTACATCTGGTTTTGTAAGGAAAAGACTAATCAACTGGTATAATAATAACTGTGGAGTTAGCTTATTAAGGAAAAGACTAATCAAAAGGTATAATAATAACTGTGGAGTTAGCTTATTAAGGAAAAGACTAATCAACAGGTATAATAATAACTGGAGTTAGCTTATTAATACAACTACAAATCTACATCTGGTTTTGTAAGGAAAAGACTAATCAACAGGTATAATAATAACTGGAGTTAGCTTATTAAGGAAAAGACTAATCAACAGGTATAATAATAACTGGAGTTAGCTTATTAATACAACTACAAATCTACATCTGCTTTTGTAAGGAAAAGACTAATCAACAGGTATAATAATAACTGGAGTTAGCTTATTAAGGAAAAGACTAATTAACAGATATAATAATAACTGGAGTTAGCTTATAAGGAAAAGACTAATCAACAGGTATAATAATAACTGGAGTTAACTTATTAAGGAAAAGACTAATCAACAGGTATAATAATAACTGGAGTTAGCTTATTAATACAACTACAAATCTACATCTGGTTTTGTAAGAAAAAGACTAAACAACTGGTATAATAATAACTGTAGAGTTAGCTTATTAAGGAAAAGACTAATCAACAGGTATAATAATAACTGTGAGTTAGCTTATTAAGGAAAAGACTAATCAACAGATATAATAATAACTGGAGTTAGCTTATTAAGGAAAAGACTAATTAACAG
>NW_013789904.1:0-616 GCF_000517525.1 Limulus polyphemus
CCATGTAATTTATTATAACACATTCTGAACCTTGACAAACATTTCACATGATTCACACCATGGAATTTGTAAGAACACACTCGAAATGTTGATAAACAGTGTACTGTGCACACAAGTCATATATAATTCTGTCTGAATATACAGTAAGCTTTGGATTCATCTAGAATCCACTGCACATAAAAATACTGACCCAAAAAATAAACAAGAAAACATGGAAGAAGAAATGTATACCAACAATAAGTTTAATTTGTGTTTTATGTGATTACAAACAACTACAAAATACTCTATGTGTTGCTATTTTATATCTTTATTAACTACAAAAGTTCACTTTTTATCATGCACAGAAATAACATTTGGTACTCCATACTCAATATCATTAATTCTGAGAACTTATGAATGAAAGCAAATGGGAATATTTTAGTAACATGTCAACTGCACTACATGTGCCGTGTCCAGAGCCGACAAGGCCTCTCTTCAAATATTAGGACTCATCAGGCCAGCTGGAATATGACAGTGTTGGATATACAAGAATGTTTAGTTTAAGAGTTATTATTTAGTTTTCATAACAATAGTGTTAAGAGTTAATTATTTTAAAAGCGATAGTTATTACAAGTTT
>NW_013789905.1:0-615 GCF_000517525.1 Limulus polyphemus
GTATCTATATTCTAGCCTCTCTAAATATTAACATAAATAACTATTAAAACAGGAATAGCTGAGTATCTATATTCTAGCCTCTCTAAATATTAACATAAATAACAATTAAAACAGAAATAGCTAATTATCTATATTCTAGCCTCTCTAAATATTGTTGCGTCATCGAGTCACATGACTACTGTGACGCAACGTTTCTAGAACTATCATGTACTTTGGCGAATGTTCTACTTCTTACTAGATATAGGGTAGGCTGGTATATAAAAGAGGGGAATGTAATGTGTGTGTAGATAGTGAGTAATTGATCTGCAGTCAGAGAGCACGAGAGACGTTACAGCGTATGTTAAGCGCGATTGTTGAAGTTGAATGTATCGGTAAAGTTATATTCGGAAAAAATAAACCAGTTTTTATTAAGTAAAGAACTTGTGTCGCTGAAGTTTCGTCGGAACGAAGTTACGGAAAGTTAATTAACACACGGAGACGTAACAAATTGGTGTCAGAGAGTGGGATAGAAAAAAAAAAGATAAGAAAAATGGAAACGAGAGGCGGAAAATCAAACTACAGCTTAGCAGATTTGATGGCAGCAATACAAAAACAAGAAAAGAAACAAGAAGCACG
>NW_013789906.1:0-616 GCF_000517525.1 Limulus polyphemus
GGGATAAATACTGTACCTATAGCTTCTATACACAGGGATAAATACTGCACCTATAGCTTCCATACATAGAGATAAATACTGTATCTATAGCTTCCATACATAGAGATAAATACTGTACGTATAGCTTCTATACACAGAGGTAAATACTGTATCAATTTTACTTACAGTGTTAAAAACTATCAGTAACTTCTAAACATAGAACTGAAACTATATCTATAGTTTCTAAACAAAGAACTAAATGCTTCAACTATCATCAACCACAGTAGTGGTTCGTAATTTAATATTATTTCGCCAGTCTACAGCAAACATTTATGTGAGTATTGTATTAAGTCCTGGCAATATTACTAAACGCACCATTGCGCATTGTATAAGGTAGTTTTTAAAATTATTTTACTACCTAGCAAATAACAGCGGCTGTATAACCGTTGACACCCAATCGTTTTAATGTAGTCTGTAGTATATATGAAGCCTCATAATGTACTACATGCGTGCAGGCCGTAGATGTAATTTAATGTTTATATGGCAGGCATGACACATGTACCATAGATTATTAACTTATTGTTACGTATCTGTTTATTTCCGGTAGTAAATTCTTCCGAAGTATCTTCAATGATAC
>NW_013789907.1:0-1056 GCF_000517525.1 Limulus polyphemus
GATTTATCAATACTGTGTACTGTCAAAAAGAAGACACAACATTTAACAATACTGTGTTCTGTCTATAAGAAGATACAGGATTTATCAATACTGTGTACTGTCAATAAGAAGACACATAATTTAATAATACTGTGTCCTGTCAATAAGAAGATAAAGGATTTATCAACACTGTGTACTGTCAATAAGAAGACACAAGGTTTAACAATACTGTGTCCTGTCAATAAGAAGATAAAGGATTTATCAATACTGTGTACTGTCAATAAGCAGACACAGGATTTATCAATACTGTGTACTGTCAAAGAAGACACAAGATTTAATCTTCTTATTGACAGGACACAGTATTGACACAGTATTGATATATCCTGTATCTTCTTATTGACAGGACACAGTATTGATAAATCCTGTAACAATTTTGTTAAATTTTGTGTCTTTTTATTGACAGTGTCCTGTCATTAAGAATATACAGGATTTATCAATACTGTTTACTGTCAATAAGAAGACACAAGATTGAACAATACTGTGGCCTGTCAATAAGCAGACACAAGATTTATCAATACCGTTTAATCTCAATAAGAAAACACAAAATTTAACAATACTATGTACTATCAAAAAGAAGACAAGATTTAACGATACTGTGTACTGTCAATAAAAAGACACAAGATTTAACGATACTGTGTACTATCAATAAGAAGACAAGATTTACCAATACTGTGTCCTGTCAATAAGAAGATACAGGATTTATCAATACTGTGTACTGTCAATAAAAAGACACAAGATTTAACAATAATGTGTATCTGTCATAAGAATATACAGGATTTATCAATACTGTGTACTGTCAATAAGAAGACACAAGATTTAACAATACTGTGTCCTGTCAATAAGAAGATACAGGATTTAACAATACTGTGTCCTGTCAATAAGAAGATACAGGATTTATCAATACTCTGTACTGTCAATAAGAAGACACAAGATTTAACGATACTGTGTACTGTCAATAAGAATACAAAAATTTAAAATACCATATCCTGTCAATAAGAAGATACAGGATTTATCAAC
>NW_013789908.1:0-612 GCF_000517525.1 Limulus polyphemus
GTTATAATGTGACGGTCAATCCCACTATTCGTTGGTAAAATAGTAACCCAAGAGTTGGCGGTGGGTGGTGATGACTAGCTGCCTTCCCTCTAGTCTTACATTGCTAAATTAGGGATGGCTAGCTCCGCTAGCCCTCGTGTAGCTTTGCGCGAAATTCCAAAACAAACAAACAAACTAATCCTTCACACTTGAAATTATATCGCACAGTCAACTCAAAAATTGTCAAGTTCGTATATCGTTATTCGCTAAATGTGGTTGTTACATTTGACCAAAAATAACCGAATATGACATTAAAATCGCCATTCAAATTGTGTAATAAATCAACTCAAAGTAGTGTCTACAGCTTAAGCCGTGTTCTTCATTAACATAGTGACGTATTGTCTCGGTAGATATATATATATCACGAAGCATTGCGATTGATCGTACCCTCTTCCCTGAACACATTTATAATCAACTATAAGATATCACTCTCTTCTTCGGCGTCTGTGAAGGACGTTCATTGATCCAGAACACTTTGAACGAAGAAAAGAGAACCTTTAAATCTATAACATTCACGTGTACAACAACGACTGAAGTATTCAACTGTAAGAGATGGAAAAAAAAACTCCATTA
>NW_013789909.1:0-615 GCF_000517525.1 Limulus polyphemus
CGAAAGGTCAGTTTTATGTTATTTAATACGGTAACATGAGTGCACGTGAGCCGCGTCATTGTAATTTCTGTATTGTTAACCAGGCACGGGTGAAAGGACAATATAATAAAAATAATAAATATATAATGTTATGAGATTTGAGCTATTTAGTCTAACTATTTATGTTTTTATGTTATAATCTGTGTACATCCTAGAATGAAACAGGCATAATTTATATTTATTTCCTAATTTTTTGTGTTGATTGCGAGATCGGTCAAATCTACCGAACCCGTACAGAGAATAATCACTGAAAATATAAAGTTTTTTCTTTAGAAACGTTTGGTATCTATCTCGATATTATAAAGATTTCGCATGGGAAGTTTCAAAATATTCTGATGCATAAAAGCATTTTTAATTTTAAAATGAATATTACTATGCATGATAGATAGGCAACATGCGAAAAGACATAGACACGAGAAAAACATTTCTTTATAAACCTTACGATTTAATAAAAACAATTAGATATTTTGCGTATGGAAGCAGTGTAATGTATACGGATAATCTGCCAAATTTTGTTAATATTCGCTAACTAATTTAAAAATTATAGCAAGAAAACTATAACAAGCACAAAATGGT
>NW_013789910.1:0-1075 GCF_000517525.1 Limulus polyphemus
ATATAGGCAATAAAGATTATCAAATCACGACCCTCTAATTGCACAGTATTCATTAAAATTACCAATTGTTATTTGCACTGGTATAGCGAATAAAGATTGTCAAATCACGACCCACAAATTTCACAGTATTGATTATAATTACTAACTGTCATTTGCACTGATATAGGCAATAAAGATTGTCAAATCACGACCCTCAAATTGCACAGTATTCATTAAAATTACCAATTGTTATTTGCACTGGTGTAGGCAATAAATTCACGCCCCTCAAATTGCACAGTATTCATTAAAATTACCAATTGTTATTTGCACTGGTGTAGGCAATAAATATTGTCAAGTCACGACTCTCCAATTGGTAATTATAATTAATACTGTGCAATTTGAGGGTCGTGATTTGACAATCTTTATTGCCTATATCAGTGCAAATAACAATTAGTAATTATAATCAATACTGTGCAATTTTTATTTGCACTGGTATAGTCAATAAAGACTGTCAAATCACGGCCCTTCAAAATGCACAGTATTGATTACCAACTGTGGCGTACTCTTGTTTTCTCGAATTAGTGAGATGTGACCGTCAGTCATATAGTTCACCCACACCCCTAGGTGTAGAGCGTGTTTTTATGGTAACGGGCCTTAAGCCCTCCGAAACGGGAAGGAAATTGCCCAGTGATTGTAATTGGGCCCTGGCGAATGGGATAGATATGTTTACTTTATATAAAATTAAAATTGTTACAACAATCAACTGTTCTAAGGGGTCATTGACGGGTCTACACCACATGAATCCTGAAATTACTTCCGGGGTGTGGTGATGTGCCAAGAAACTTCGGATTCAAAATCCCAACCAAAAGATCTCATCCCATCCCATTTTGCAACTACTAATAAATATGGCTTCAAACTTGGAACTAACTAAAAGTCGACAAATACATTACTACAAAAATTAATAATGTATACAATACTGTTACGACAGCGGAAATCACGAGACGCTGGGAACATATGCAATGGAGTTTCTGGAAGGATCACGAATTATCGAGGAACCCCGCTAACGTCCGAGTGTTTGCCAGACGCCCTCTTTTCC
>NW_013789911.1:0-615 GCF_000517525.1 Limulus polyphemus
GACCGTCTACAGTTGTATATTGAACTTGTTTCTTATCAATATGAGTACATCAAGACCATTTCCAGTTGTATATTGAACTTGTTTCTTATCAATATGAGTACATCAAGATCGTCTCCAGTTATATATAGAACTTGTTTTATATCAATGAGTACATCAAGACCGTCTCCAGTTGTATATAGAACTTGTTTCTTATCAATATGAGTACATCAAGACCGTCTCCAGTTGTATATAGAACTTGTTTCTTATCAATATGAGTACACCAAGACCGTCTACAGTTGTAGAGTATCTTGCAACATTTTCTAACAAAATGTTTGTAAAGTATGGTTTTAATTTGTGTTAATAAAACTGTTATATTAAACACATGAAACAATATTTAAAAGGATATATTCGCTAGATAATTCTTCACAATCTCGTGAACTTTAGTCATGATTATAAAACACCCTCTGTGAAACGTTTCCCTTTAAACAACCCCACACACACTGATAACAGCTTAATTGTAAAGTATTAGCATTTTTTATCAGCAATTGTTGAACCAGTATTTGATCATATTTCCATGGGTTCGTCTTGAATAAAGATAATTTTTTTACCAGTTTCCTAAAAAGGTCACTGGTTAGG
>NW_013789912.1:0-614 GCF_000517525.1 Limulus polyphemus
CATTATTGATGTAAATTAAAAAGAGCAAAGGTCCTAAGACTGAGCCCTGAGGTACCCCACTTGTGACATTAATCCAGTTTGACTGAACTCCATTTGTAGCAACCCTCTGCTTTCTTCCATCCAGCCACTCTTCTGTCCAATTTGCTAACTTATCCCCCACATCTATAGATATCATTTTTTTTATAAGCCTTTTATGTGGCACCTTGTCAAATGCTTTCTGAAAATCCAGATAAACCAAATCTACACCCTTACCCTCATCTACATAAGCAGTAACCTTTTCAAAGAATGTTAAAAGATTTGTAAGGCAAGATTTTCCCTTACTAAAACCATGTTGACTATACAATAAAATTCTAAACTTTGTTAAATGACTTTGCAAAGCATCTTTTAACAGACTTTCCAAAACTTTTCCCACAACTGATGTAAGACTAATGGGTCTGTAATTACTGGTACAGTTTTTATCACCTCTCTTGAAAAGAGGAGTTATATTAGCTAACTTCCAATCCCCTGGTACCTGCCCACTATTCAAGGACTGAATAAAAAAAAAAAAAAAAATAAGTAGTATGTGGCTCACATATCCAATCTCCTTCAAACCCTTAGGGTAGTATTATCTGGCC
>NW_013789913.1:0-617 GCF_000517525.1 Limulus polyphemus
AGCATTTCTAGTGACATAATGTTTTTCGTCAATGTCTCAATTTTGAGTTTTCCGACGAAATAAGCACTATCGGATATTTTTCTATTAATTTTCCGTCAAAAAAACACTTTTTTCCATTTTCCAAAAAAACTCATATTTTCACTAAAAACCAAAGGCTATAGACCACGTTTTTTGCGAAATTTTCAAAAAAAATTGTTTTTCTTCATACTTCAATACAAAGATGCCCTTGATGTAAGACTTTCAAAATAGAGATCCTTTTATGAAAATTCCCAATAGTTATTTCATAATCTCTTATCCAAATTTCGGTTAGTGTCGATTTTACTCTTGTTGTTTTTTGTCATCAATTGTATAATAAACAAAGAAGAGCTTTAAGAATAACATCATTCAAACAAAATTCCGACATATAAAAGGCCATGACGTCTTCTTATCAAATAAACTCCACCTTTTGGATTGTTTTTACTCTGGGTTAGCGAAAGTTTAATTTTTTTTAGCTTTTCTAGTGATATAATATTTTTCGTCAATGCTATAATGTCTCAATTTTCTAGATTCCGACGAAATAAGCACTATAGGATATTTTTCTATTAATTTTGCGTCAAAAAAACAATTTTTTCCAATTT
>NW_013789914.1:0-1178 GCF_000517525.1 Limulus polyphemus
GTTGGGCAGGCATATACGGAGTGATGATGTGGTTTAGGTCTTTGGCAGTCTTGTATATAGGGGTAGGAATTTGTGATATGATTGGCCATGGAGGGCTGTTCTGTTTATGAGTTTTTACGGTTCCGTAGATATATCCAGGCGCATAGTCTCCTATGATAGGTTGGAGAACCTTTTCTTTTGCTTGTTTGTTGACAGTGGAGATCAATTTATTAACGTCTGTTTTTAGTGTTTTTGTCGGGTCAGCTCTAATCCTCTTAAACTTGCTATTGTCCGATAGAATGGCATCCAATTTTGTCTTATATTCCTGTTTGTCCATGATCACTAGAATATTAACTTTGTCTGCACGTCGCACAATGATGTCGTCATGGTTTCTGAGTTCCTTAGCAGCAGTACCGAGTTTTGGTGTTAGCAAGGGGGTGTTGTCACGGTCACGGTCGTTTCGTGCTTTCCGCACGTAGTTGGTCCCGCAAGGCTGGAATGCATTCGAAACGCGTCGGCCAACTCATCACTAGCTACAACTTTTACCCGTTGTCCTAACAACGTTAAGACGGCTTATCGACTTCTTGAGAAGAATTCTAAGAAGAAAGTAAACCTACAGACATTGGTCTTGTTTAACAAAATCTGCCTACAAGAAAATCTGCCTACAAGAAAATCTGTCACCAAAGTACACCAACACTCTAAGTATCTGTAAACAAATTAAGATATTCACACATAAACACTTCTGTCCGAGATGGTGGCTCTGAGAGATGACGGATTCATTCTCTAAATACATTTCCCTGTGCAATGAATATTACTATCTATACTTACCACTTTCTTATGCATATAGTGACATCGACCGTACTTCCCTACTCCTAATTTCATGTCTGCATGGTTTATTGAAGTTTAAAAAGCTTCCCTCGCACACACATCCACGTTACTATTTTAATTACATAGATGTGTAACATTTATCTTAACTATCACATTCAAGTTTGTATATCTAAGTAGAAAGAGTTGTGAACGAATAGACCACAACAACATTACACACAATGAGCAATTAGAACTAATTTGGTTTTATCTAAATCAATTTAACAAACGACACATTGTCATGTGATTTCAAGTATAAGTTTTCACTTTTATTTAAAGCAATTTAACAAATGACACTGTCAGGGATTTAAGTATGTAGTGGGCTGGGATTCTTC
>NW_013789915.1:0-614 GCF_000517525.1 Limulus polyphemus
AACGGCGCACGGGCTATGTGTGGTAAAAACAGTGGTCTGGTGACCAGAATACTTGAACTTAATCCAAATGCATCATGGACTCACTGACAACCTTCACAGAGCAGCGTTAGTATCAAAATGTATATCTGATGATTTTAAAAATGTTTTGAACACTTCCATTGAAATAGTGAACTTAATAAAGTCAAAGCCATTGCAATCGCGCTTATTTGAGAAGTTGTGCGAAGAAATGGGAAGCAATCATAAATCACTTCTTCTGCACACAGAAGTACGTTGGCTCTCGAGGGGTAAAGTGCTAACAAGACTTACAGAACTCCGCAAAGAAGTTGCTATATTTCTGGAAGGTAAAAGCGATTTTGCGAGATATTTGCGCAACGAGGAATTTGTTCTGAGGCTCACGTATTTGGCTGATATTTTTTTCAAAACTAAACGAACTGAATTTGTACTTGCAAGGAGCAGAAAGTATCAGTATATTCGCAGTTCATGAGAAAATTCGAGGTTTCATGAAAAAACTTGTTCTATGGAAAAACGGTATTGACAACCGAAATTATGACTGTTTTGAAACATTTCAAACCTTTGTAATGGAGAATGAAGCAAAAGTTGATGACGATATAATC
>NW_013789916.1:0-616 GCF_000517525.1 Limulus polyphemus
CACAATGGGACCAGTTAAAGCTTGAAGATGGTATTCTTGTACGGAGATGGGAAACTAAAGATGGGAAAGTGACATCTTGGCAAACATTTATACCGAGGAAGTTACGGGAAGTTGTGCTGCGTCATTCCCATGATAATTTAACAGGAGGACATCTCGGAATTAAGAAGACAATGAGTCACCTACACCAAAGATTTTACTGGATAGGTATGAGGCGAGATGTGGAAGAATGGTGCAGAACATGCAGTACATGTAGTGCAAAAAGGGGACCCAAGCATAAAGAATGCCCACCTTATGAAGAGTTGCCTGAGAATGTGTCAGAGTTTGTGAAAGTGTTATTGGAAAGGATGGATGATATTCACCATCAAGTGCGTTCAAACTTGAAAACGTCTGCTGATTCGATGAAGTTAACTTATGATAAGAGATCTACTGAAGTCAGCTTTGAACCAGGAGACAAGGTATGGTTGTATAATCCCAGGAAGACAAAAGGGAAGTCTCCTAAGTTGTCTTCTCCGTGGGGAGGCCCATATGACATAGTGGATCGTCTCTCAGACGTGACTTTCCAGATAAAATGTGGTTGGCGAGGTAAACCAAAAGTGGTGCATGCCAACAGTCTTTG
>NW_013789917.1:0-617 GCF_000517525.1 Limulus polyphemus
TTAATGTGTTGTTGTTTCTGCTTTGAAAGGACAGGGGATGTTGTAAGTCTTTAATGTGTTGTTGTATCTAACCTGATACTGACAGGAGTTGTTGTAAGTATTTCATATGTTTTTTGTATCTAACCTGATACTGACAGCAGTTGTTGTAAGTTATTCATATGTTTTTGTATCTAACCTGGTACTGGCACGGGTTGTTGAAAGTCTTTAATGTGTTACTGTTTCTAACCTGGAACGGGCAGGGGTAGTTGTAAGTCTTTAATGTGTTGTTGTATCTAACCTGAAACTGGCAGGAGATTTTGTAAGTATTTTATGTATTTTTGTATCTGACCTGGTAATTTCAAGGGATGTTTTTAAGTCTTCAATGTGTTTTTGTATCTAACCTGGTTCTGTCACGGGTTGTTGAAAGTCTTTAATGTAATGTTGTATCTAACCTGGTACTGGCAGGAGTTGTTGTAAGTATTTAAGGTGCTTTTGTATCTAACTTGGTACTGGCACCGGTTGTTGTAAGTCTTTAATTTGTTGTTGTTGTATCTAACCTGGTACTTGCAAAAGTTGTTGAAAGTCTCTAATGTGTTGCTGTTTCTAACCTGGAACGGGCAGGGGTAGTTGTAAGTTTT
>NW_013789918.1:0-615 GCF_000517525.1 Limulus polyphemus
TATAGTTTAAGAAGGAATAAAAATACCATTTTGAAAGTCATTAAAATATAGTGTAAGAAAGACTGAAAATACCGCTATCAAACTCGAAAATATCTAGTCTAAGAAGGCCTAAAAAGACAGTTACGAAAGTCGACAAAATCGAGTGGACGAAAATAATAACACGTTTTCAAAGTCAAAAAAATCTAGTGGAGAACGGACTAAAAGGAACCTTATCAATGTCAACAAAATCTGGAGGAAGGAAGACGAAAAGACCGTTATAAAAGTCGACAAAATATAGTGGAAAACTGACTAAAACGACTCATATAAATGTCAACAAAATCTAGTGGAAGGAAGATTAAAAGACCGATATAACAGTCGATAAAATATAGTTTAGCAGGATTAAAAATACCATTATGAAAGTCATTAAAATATAGCGTAAGAAACACTAAAAATACCTCTATCAAAGTAAAAAATAACTAGTCTAAGAAGGCCTAAAAAGTCAGTTATGAAAGTCGACAAAATCGAATGGAAGAAAACTAATAACACGCTTTCAAAGTCAACAAAATCTAGTGGAAAACGGACTAAAAGGACCATTATCATTGTCAACAAAATCTAGTGGAAGGAAGACTAAAAGAC
>NW_013789919.1:0-617 GCF_000517525.1 Limulus polyphemus
ATACTGTCAATAAGAAGACAGAAGATTTAACAATACTGTGTACTATCAAAAAGAAGACACAAGATTTAACAATACCGTGTAGTTTCAATAAGAAGACAGAAGATTTAACAATACTGGGTACTAGCAAAAAGAAGACTCAGGATTTAACAATACTGTGTAGTGTCAATAAGAAGACAAAAGATTTAACAATACTGTGTACTCTCATAAAGAAGACACAAAAAATAAAAATATGTACTGTCAAAAAGACAACACAAGATTTAACAATACTTTGTACTGTCAATAAGAAGACACAAGATTTAACAATACTGTGTACTCTAATAAAGAAGACACAAAAATAAAAATATGTACTGTCAAAAAGGAGACACAAGCTTTAACAATACTGTGTACTGTCAATAAGAAGACGGAAGATTTAACAATACTGTGTACTGTCAATAAGAAGACACAAGATTTAACTATACTGTGTACTGTCAATAAGAAGACACAAGATTTAACAAAACTGTGTACTGTCAATAAGTAGACACAAGATTTAACAATACATTGTAGTGTCAATAAGAAAACATAAGATTTAACAATACTGTGTACTATCAATAAGAAGACAAAAGATTTAACAGTACTGT
>NW_013789920.1:0-858 GCF_000517525.1 Limulus polyphemus
AGTTGTAATTTGTTTTTCTGTGTCTCTTATTTATCTTTTCTGCATGAATATCATTGGTCTATACACACACACTTTCAATCTCCATGTTTTCACAAATATTTTATAGACAACAATTATGTATCATAATATGAAATATCCATTTATTTTGTTTGCTTTAGTAATACAAATTTATTTTATTTAGTCTGAAAAATAACATTTGTTATTCCTCTTTTATGCAAGCCCAGCATGGCCAGGCGATTAGGCCACTCGACACGCAATATGAGGGTCGCGGGTTCGAATCCCCGTCACACCAAACATGCTCGCCCTTTCAGCCGTGGGGGCGTTATAACGTGAAGGTCAATCCCACTATTTGTTGGTAAAAGAGTAGCCCAAGAGTTGGCGGTGGGTGGTGATGACTAGCTGCCTTCCCTCTAGTCTTACACTGCTAAATTAGGGACGGTAGGGCAGATAGCCCTCATGTAGCTTTGCGTGAAATCCAAAAACAAACAAACTTTTATGCAAAACTCAATTTTATTAAACCTCTAAAAATATGTAACCATTTATTTTAAAAACTGTCTAAAAATTTCAACATCTAGATAAATAAGAGATTTGTCTTCATTTGTTGAATTAGTTCCCCCAGTTTGTACAGAAACTTTGATTCAAAACTAGAGGTGACAACAAAATATGAACATTAAATTTTGTTTTATAACTGAATCATCTAGTTCCAGTATAAATTAAGAGCTAATATAATAGTAGTATGCAGTTTATGGATCCATAATCAAACCTGTAGCCGATTTTTGGAGGTTTGAGGAGGTCACACTACTCAGATACCTTCACTAGCTTTAACTGAGGTGAAGAGTCCATAGAGACCTGTATATC
>NW_013789921.1:0-616 GCF_000517525.1 Limulus polyphemus
CAAATTAATGCAATTTGGAAATAATGCTCGCATATGTAACATATTCAGGAACGCCGATAAATGAAGCAGCCAACGTACGGCTAAACACCCATTGGTCTACATAGATTTCATCATTGATGGTCAATCCAGAATCCACCAGATAATCTACATCATCATTTAAAACAAATGGTACTTCATGGCCCCCAGGACGAGGGACAATAGATGAAACTGAAACAGCACTAAACTGCGGATTTTTTGCTTGCATTCCCTAACCTTGATTTATATTAGGTGCATCCAATACAGTCTTTTTCATAACATCTAAAGGCTATAATGGTCAGCTCTAACACCAGCAGAAGCACTAGATATAGTAGATAGGTCCTATTACTTCCGCACTCGAAAAAATTCAGAAGTAAAAATTCAAAAAGCGTGTGTAACTTTTCACACTGACAGAGCCCTTCAAAAACACGTGTGCTCTTTAAGCGGACTTGATGACCACAACACCACAAGCACATGTATGACGAGTTTGTCTAAGTTTTTTGGTAAAGTCATTAGTGTATTTATTAAATTGGACTTTCACAACTCATAACGTGCTGGTTAAGAGAAAAGAAGAAAAAACATAATCCTAGAGCGTTTTCAG
>NW_013789922.1:0-616 GCF_000517525.1 Limulus polyphemus
AAGAGTAAAAGACCGATATAACAGTCGACAAAATATAGTTTAAGAAGGATTAAAAATACCATTATGAAAGTAGTTAAAATATAGTGTAAGAAAGACTAAAAATACAGCTATGAAAGTCGAAAATATATAGTCTCAGAAGGCCTAAAAAGACAGTTATGAAAGTCGACAAAATCGAGTGGAAGAAAACTAAAAACACGTTTTCAAAGTACACAAAATCTAGTAGAAAACTGACTAAAACGACCCATATCAATGTCAACAATATCTAGTGGAAGGAAAACTAAAAGACCTTTATAACAATTGACAAAATATAGTTTAAGAAGGATTAAAAATACCATTATGAAAGTCATTAAAATATAGTGTAATAAAGACTAAAAATACCGCTATCAAAGTCAAAAATAACTAGTCTAAGAAGGCCTAAAAAGTCAGTTATGAAAGTCGACAAAATCGAGTGGACGAAAACTAAAAACATGTTTTCAAAGTCAACAAAATCTAGTGGAAAACGAACTAAAAGGAACCATATCAATGTCAACAAAATCTGGAGGAAGGAAGACTAAAAAACCGTTTATAACAGTCGACAAAATATAGTGGAAAACTGACTAAAACATCCCATTTCAAT
>NW_013789923.1:0-807 GCF_000517525.1 Limulus polyphemus
CGCAATCTTTAGATACGCTTTCTTACATGACTTAGCTTATAAGATGTGTTTGTCATAATCACTCGTCCTTTAGATAAGCTTTCTTGCATGACTTAGCTTATAAGATGTGTTTGTCATAATCACGCAAACTTTAGATACGCTTTCTTACATGACTTAGCTTATGAGATGTGTTTGTCGTAATCACACATCCTATAGATACGCTTTCTTACATGACTTAGCTTATAAGATGTGTTTGTCGTAATCACGCATCCTTTAGATACGCTTTCTTACATGACTTAGCTTATAAGATGTGTTTGTCGTAATCACGCAAACTTTAGATACGCTTTCTTACATGACTTAGCTTATAAGATGTGTTTGTCGTAATCACACATCCTTTAGATACGCTTTCTTGCATGACTTAGCTTATAAGATGTGTTCGTCGTAATCACACAATCTTTAAATACGCTTTCTTACACGACTTAGCTTATAAGATGTGTTTGTCGTAATCACACATCATTTATACACGGAAACACCTAGTTAGTAATTATTGAACATGTTAGTTAACTCATTACATGTGTACTTAGTACACGGGATAGGAACTACTGCAGGTTTCTATAATCAACTAACAATGTCTCCATGTGTACTTAGTACACGGGATAGGAACTACTGCAGGTTTCTATGAATGAAGTAACAATGTCTTCATGTGTACTTAGTACACGGGATAGGAACTACTGCAGGTTTCTATAATGAAGTAACAATGTCTTCATGTGTACTTAGTACACGGGATAGGAACTACTGCAGGTTTCTATAATGAAGTAACAATATCTC
>NW_013789924.1:0-616 GCF_000517525.1 Limulus polyphemus
GAGCTCTCTTGTGCCCAGGTTTGTTACAGTGCCAGCAAATTCTCTCAAACTTCTCTGAAAGCTGACCTTTTCTGGCCTTGAATCCAGATGACTGTACCAACCTCAGTACCTCTGTGCTGGACTTAACATAGGATTCAAATTCGAGAGCTCTGGCCATTGCATCCTGCATGGTAGAGGGGTGTGTTTGCTTCACTTGTATCTTAAGTTGTGGACTGTCCAAGGCATCTACGAACTGATCCCTCAGCAACAACTTGAGGAGATCGGGTGATGCAGTTGGGTAGCCCTTGTGTGCCATGCTTTCCAAGTCTTGTGCCAGCTCTTGCAGGTTCTCCCCTTTAGCACGGATTCTCGTTTTAAACCTATCCCTGTAGACTTCTGACTGATTCTGGGTTCCGTACATGAGTTCCAGAGCCTCTACCAGTGCTCTATAGTTGGGTCTGTTGGCTGCTGTCAACTGTCCAAGTATTTCCAGTGGTTGTCCCTTCAAGCTCATTGCCAAATATACAGCTTTCTGCTCCTCTGTCCATCCATTCATCTCTGCCAGTAGCTCAAATTGTGCTCTATATGCTTTTCACGGTGCCTTCCCATCAAATTCCTGTGGCTTCCTTCGTACTGG
>NW_013789925.1:0-287 GCF_000517525.1 Limulus polyphemus
TTTTTTGTGGGTTCCGCAATAGTGTACATTGCTCTTCGTATTATTTCCTAACTTTTTCTTTTTTCTCGTTAATGTCATTTTTAGTGTTATTCTTTTTGCAGCTTTTCTGTGTTGTATGAACATTATCGAAATACATGGTCTTTAATTTATTTATATTGTTTCTATATCGTTTTCTATATTCACTATTCCTTCATTACGTGTTTTGTCTCTGCTTTTTATTTATATCTCAACACTATTTATATAGCCTAATTGGAACACCAACAATTGTCATGGTGCTGTCTTAAGTA
>NW_013789926.1:0-616 GCF_000517525.1 Limulus polyphemus
GGACATGCTCCAATGAAGTTATATTAAGTTGGCACACCAATGGAAAGAGTAGCCGTTGACATTGCTGGTCCTCTGCCCCAAACTCGTGCTGGAAACAAGTACATTTGTGTGGGGATGGATTATTTCACCAAGTGGCCTGAGGCATATGCAATACCAATTCAAGAAGCTACAACTGTAGCTTCGGCTATTAGTGATTTCTTCTTCAGATTTAGTATGCCATACGAACTGCATTCTGATCAAGGCCGTAACTTTGAATCATCTGTGTTCCATGAATGCTGCAAATTGTTTGGTATACGAAAGACTAGGATAATGCCACTTCACCCACAGTCCGATGGGATGGTAGAAAAGTACAACTGGACACTGGGACAGGAATTGGCAAGGTTATGTACTAGTCGCCAAGATGACTGGGATGTCTTACTCCCTCCACTGTTGATGGCTTATAGGACAGCAGAGCATGAAACCACTGGATATCCAGCAAAGTTAATGTTTGGTCGGGAACTTCGGTTGCCAGTGGATCTGTTAACAGGACGCCCACCTTATGAAGAGTTGCCTGAGAATGTGTCAGAGTTTGTGAACGTGTTATCGGAAAGGATGGATGATATTCACCATCGAGTGC
>NW_013789927.1:0-617 GCF_000517525.1 Limulus polyphemus
CGAAACGTTGTACATTTGCTGTTATGTTAAAGTTATATTAAAGTTTTTCTTCATTACCCATTCAAGCCGTCTCCAGCCATTATTAGTCTAAAAGTGAGTTCCTCGTCATCGAAATAGTATAAACTACATCTAATGTAACACGTAGAACATAGTAAAAACTACAGCTAATGTAACATGTAGAACATAGTATAAACTACATTTAATGTAACAAGTAGAACAAGTTCGTTATATACTATATCTAATATCACATATTGAACAAATTCAATATCAACTCTAGCTAACGTAGCATATTGAAATGTAACATGTAGAACATAGTATAAACTACATTTAATGTAACAAGTAGAACAAGTTCGTTATATACTACATCTAATATCACATATTGAACAAATTCAACATCAACTCTAGCTAACGTAGCATATTGAAGAGATTCAGTGTAGACTTTGCATCATTGGTGTATAAAGTTTTAACAAAGCCATACTAGAAGTACAACAATTGTTAAAAAGAAAGTTTAAAATAAGGATTGTAACTTCTCGTGCTGATCTTATAACAGGCTTTATCCAACAGTTCAGGACCCAGCATGGCCAGGTGGATAAGGCGCTCGACTCACAATCTGAGGG
>NW_013789928.1:0-615 GCF_000517525.1 Limulus polyphemus
AACAAGAAGAACGAGAAAAGAAACAAGAAGAGAGATTACAGCAGTTGTTGGAGGAGAAAGAAAAGAAACAAGAAGAGAGATTACAGCAGTTGTTGGAGGAGAAAGGAAATAAATAAGAAGAGAAATTACAGCAGTTGTTAGAGGAAAAAGAAAAGAAACAAGAAGAGAAATTGCAGCAGTTGTTAGAGGAGAAAGAAAATAAACAAGAAGAACAAGAAAAGAAACAAGAAGAGAGACTACAACGGTGGCAAGAAGTACAAATGGAAAACATTAGTAAATTTAAAAGAGAATTAGATACGTTAAAGGACGACTTTTTGTCTTTTACATGAGGAGGATACATTGACCAGAGACTTAATCAGCCCCAGACAATGGCAAGCCCCTTACAGAGCCCGCAGCTAAACCCTAATGCAGACATATTCAGTCCCGTTAGAAGTCACATCCCAGATATGAATGTCAGTAATAGGAGTGATCCAGTGCGAAGAAAGCCACAGGAATATGATGGGATAGCACTGTGGGAATCATATAGAGCACAGTTTGAGTTACTGGCAGAGATGAATGGATGGACAGAGGAGCAGAAAGCTGTATATCTGGCAACGAGCTTGAAGGGACAAGCAC
>NW_013789929.1:0-1054 GCF_000517525.1 Limulus polyphemus
GAAAACTAATTAACGAACGAACTGATACGTAACAAATTGGTGTCAGAGAGTGGGACAAAAAAAATAGAAAACGAGAGGTGGAAAATCAAACTACAGCTTAGCAGATTTGATGGCAGCAATACAAGAACAACAAAAGAAACAAGAAGAACGAGAAGATAAACAAGAAGAGAGACTACAGCAGTGGTTAGAGAAGAAAGAAAATAAACAAGAAGAGAGACTACAGCAGTGGTTGGAGGAGCAAGAAAATAAACAAGAAGAGAGACTACAGCAGTGATTGGAGAAGAAAGAAAATAAATAAGAAGAGAGACTACAGCAGTGGCAAGAAAACCAGCACCAGTGGCAACTGGAACAAAAAGGAAACAAGAAGGAAGTCTCCAACAGTTGCAGGAAAGTCAACAGCAACTACAGGAAAGTCAGCAACAGTGGCAAGAAGAACAAGGAGAGTGAGTACAACATCAGTATGAAGTACAAATGGAAAAGATTAGTATATTTCAAAGTGAATTATATACTTTAATTACATTAAAGGACGATTTACTGTCTTTTACACAGGGAGGATATATATTAGCCATTGACCTAATCAGCCCCAGACAACAGGAAGCCCCTTCCTGACCTCGAGGAGCTCAAATTGTGCTCTATATGCTTCCCATGGTGCCTTCCCATCGAGTTCCTGTGGCTTCCTTCGTACTAGATCACCCCTATTGCTGACACTCATGTCTGGAATGTGACTTCTGACAGGACTGAAGATGTCTGCATTAGGGTTTAGCTGGGCAGAAATGAATGAATGGATGGACAGAGGAGCAGAAAGCAGTGTACTTGGCAACGAGTCTGAAGGGACAACCACTGGAAATACTTGGACAGTTGTCAGCAGAAGACAGGCACAACTATAGAGCACTGGTAGCTGCTCTAGAAATCAGGTACAGAACTCAAAATACGCCCGAAGCCTACAGGGCCAGGTTCAGGACGAGAGTCCGTGCTAAAGGAGAGAGCCTGTAAGAGTTGGCTCAGGACTTAGAAAGCATGGCACACAAGGCCTACCCAACTGCACCACCCGATC
>NW_013789930.1:0-615 GCF_000517525.1 Limulus polyphemus
ATTTTAATTCAACTCTTTATATATGCTTTCCACTTTTCAGTATAATGCCACATTACAATAAAAGCTTACGTTTGTGATCTGTGTAAGTAGTATAATGCAAAAAATATTGTTATTAGCCTACTATAGCTAGATTTACTGTAGAAATGTAAAGGAGATCACATTTATTTCAACATGTTGTCTTTGTTAATATACAGAGGTGGTATGCATTTTGGTGATGGGTTTCATATTTGTAATTTTAGAATGGATGGTAAACAATATCGGCAACTAAAATATTATCACAGAAAAAAGGCAGCAGGAGGAAACCTTCTTACAAAAATAATCATTGGTGTGATCTCTTTTACATTCAAGACTTACCTCTAAATGTCATATAGACTAGTTTGAAACATTTATTAACCAATTCTTTGCTGATGTTTGGTTAAATAATGAAGCAAATTTGCTGACAAATGTCCATTATAAGTTTAAATTGCTGTAAACAAACGTTTCATGTGTTACGTATTGAGAATTTGAAACAATCCAAGGTCGCGTTAACTAATTTAACTTTTAATAGTTGAGACGTACCTTAAATTTAGGTTTAGAAATATGCTGGTATTTTATTTAATTTACGCTAATCGCCAA
>NW_013789931.1:0-615 GCF_000517525.1 Limulus polyphemus
GGTTCTGTTGTAATCTTCCTGGTACTTATATTGACCTACGACCATCAGGAACCTTAAAGTTTGTCAACTTACGGCTGCCTTGTGAATTAATTTTCACCCCTTTTCTTCGAATGATGGAACTACTAGGGAACTAGGAATAACACAAGACAACGACATAATTGTTAATGACGTCGTGCTCGTTCCAAAGAACATTTATAAATGCTTTAAACAAAGACTTGTTCGTATTAACGTCTCAAGCGTTGAAAGTCGTGATGGAAGCTAGTATTAAGCTTAAAGTAATGTAATATCATATCAACTATCGATCAAAAGACAACATCATTACAATTCTTTCCAGTTCTCACTTCTATACTTATCATATAACTTCTTCTCCTATTTGTTGACAGGAGTTTATCACATTAGTTTTGTTATATATATATCTTAGTTTCAATAATTACTTGAAGGAACTAAGAGCTAAAAGAGGGGATAGCCTGGAGAGAAGAAAAAATAAGTGTCACTACTTGCGTGGACGAGAAGGGAGAAAGAAAAAATATTTTAGAGCGAAAATGTTTTTGATGACGCCTCCTTTCTTTCTTTATTCTTCTGCATATATATATATATATATATATATACTTACCC
>NW_013789932.1:0-613 GCF_000517525.1 Limulus polyphemus
GAGACTGAAACTTAAACTACATGTAATACTTTCAAACATTCCTTGCAGGACTCACAAGTGACGTCAGTATGACATATTCAGTACGAGACTGAAACTTAAACTACATGTAATATTTTCAAACATTCCTTGCAGGACTCACAAGTGACGTCAGTATGACATATTCAGTACGAGACTGAAACTTAAACTACATCTAATATTTTCAAACATTCCTTGCAGGACTCACAAGTGACGTCAGTATGACATATTCAGTACCAGACTGAAACTTAAACTACATCTAATATTTTCAAACATTTATTGCAGGACTCACAAGTGACGTCAGTATGACATATTCAGTACGAGACTGAAACTTAAACTACAAGTAATACTTTCAAACATTCCTTGCAGGACTCACAAGTGACGTCAGTATGACGTATTTAGTCGAACGCCATTTGTACTAACCAAATTGAAAATCAATCAATAGCGCATATTTTTAGAAGGATATGTATATCATATAATTTTACTCTGTGTTTTGTTGAAAACAATATGTTAATATCAGTTTTTGAACAATAAGCTGTTTTCAGCATTATTTCATACAAGCGTGTAGCCCGTCAAAAATACGGGGCAAGTACTACCA
>NW_013789933.1:0-615 GCF_000517525.1 Limulus polyphemus
TATGAAGAGTTGCCTGAAAATGTGCCAGAGTTCGTGAAAGTGTTAGTTACGGTAAGTTGTGCTTCGTCAATCTCATGAAAGTTTAACAGGAGGACATCTCGGAGTTAAGAAGACATTGAGTCACTTTCGACAGAGATTTTACTGGATAGGTATGAGGCGAGATGTGGAAGAATGGTGCCGAACATGCAGTACATGTAGTGCTAAAAGGGGACCCAAGCATATGGGACACTCACCTTATGAAGAGTTGCCTGAGAATGTGTCAGAGTTTGTGAAAGTGTTATCGGAAAGGATGGATGATATTCACCATCAAGTGCGTTCAAACTTGAAAACGTCTGCTGATTCGATAAAGTTAACTTTTGATAAGAGATCAACTGAAGTCAGATTTGTACCAGAAGACAAGGTGTGGTTGTATAATCCCAGGAAGACCAAAGGGAAGTCTCTTAAGTTATCTTCTCCATGGGAAGGCCCATATGATATAGTGGATCGTCTCTCAGACGTGACTTTCCTGATAAAATGTGGTGGGCGAGGTAAGCCAAAAGTGTACATGCCAACAGGCTTCGGCATTATCACGGTCCAGGACATTTCAGTTGGAATGAAGTGAACAACAGTGACGTG
>NW_013789934.1:0-615 GCF_000517525.1 Limulus polyphemus
TCCAAATACAAAGTCTAAAGTTTCTTATGAATTAGGAACTAAAATTACTGATATTGTCAAGCTATTATATTGTTACGACAGCAGGGGTCACGTGACGCTAGTAACACGTCATATCTCGAACGTTCACGTCCCTTCCTGAAGTCTCGAGAGGCTACTAGATATGCGGTAGTCTTGTATATATAAGCCGCCAAAAAGTGACGGCAACAATGTGAAATTGACAGTTGAGTCGAGCACGTGAGACGTTCGTTGTGAATTATAGCGTGACTGTGGAAATTAAGTGTATTGCAAAGTTGTATTCAGAAAGAATAAACCAGTTTTATATAAGAAAGGACTCGTATCGCTAAAGTTTCTTTGGAACGAAGTTACTAAAAGTTAATTAACAAACGGAGACGTAACAAATTGGTGTCAGAAGTCGGATAGTTTGAGGCAAAGGACCAGCAATGTCGACGGCTACTCTTTCCATTGGCGCACTAACATGGTATAACTTCATTGGAGCACGTCCCTTATGCTTGGGTCCCCTTTTAGCACAACATGTACTGCATGTTCTGCACCATTCTTCCACATCTGTGTCGTAGGTGACTCAATGTTTTCTTAACTCCGAGATGTCCTCCTGTT
>NW_013789935.1:0-613 GCF_000517525.1 Limulus polyphemus
ACTAGGATGTATTTAGGTATGATACAGGGCAGTTATACAAATACTAAAAAAAATTGCTAAGTTTGAAAACCAAAATAGTACACATTTCTTTATAAATTTATAATATGTAATAGCTTCTGAAAAAACTGTTTATTATGTAAATGCATAATTAATATTGTTTTTTCATAGATGTTTTTGCCAGAATTTTGCAGGGGCTATCTTATAATAATCTAATTCGATTTTAGCTTTCATAACATACTAAACCAATAATACACAAATATTTATTTTCTTTACGTAAAGCTGCACTATGGGGCTATTTGAACTATGCCCAATACAGGGATAAAACCAGAATAATTTTACAACTGATTCATCGGGTGGAAAACGAAGTCTTATAATAAATATCAAAGACACGGCAATACCAAAAACATCTTTATTTACGGACGTTTCAGAATTTCATTAATTAATTTCTATCATCAGCATAATAGTTCATAATATTCGAATTATAAAAAAAAATTAGCTCTCGAGTGAGTTTGCGTATTCATTCGTGAGTATAGAAAGAACAATTAAACGGTAGCAATATAATTTCATAAAATTGTAAAGGAGCTAATTAGCCCATCAAGGCTGTCCATTCCAC
>NW_013789936.1:0-615 GCF_000517525.1 Limulus polyphemus
GGTTAAAGTCTTCTCTTACTGACTTTAACCCAGGTAAATTTTTCTTCGTAGTGGCTTTAACCCGGGTAAGTTCTTCTTCGTAGTGGCTTTAACCCGGGTAAGTTTTTCTTCATAGTGGCTTTAATTGGGGTAAGTTTCTCTTCCTAGTGGCTTTAACCCGGTTAAAGTCTTCTCTTCCTAGTGGCTTTGACCCGGTTAAAGTCTTCTCTTACTGACTTTATCCCAGGTAAATTTTTATTCGTAGTGGCTTTAACCCTGGTAAGTTATTCTTCCTAGTGGCTTTAACCCGGGTAATTTCTTCTTTCCAGTAGTTTTGACCCGAGTAAGGTCTTCTTCCTAGTAACTTTGAACCCGGGTAAGTTCTTCTTCCTAGTGGCCTTAACCCGGGTAAAGTCTTCTTCTTACTGACTTTAACCCTGGTATGTTTTTCTTCCTAGTGGCCTTAATACAGATAAATTCTTCTTTTTACTGACTTTAACCCGGATAAGTTTTCTTCCTAGCGGCTTTAACCAGGGTAATTTCTTCTTTCTAATGGTTTTGACCCGGGTAAGGTCTACTTCCTAGTGCCTTTAACTGAGGTAAGTTCTTCTTCCTTATGGCTTTAACCCGGGTATG
>NW_013789937.1:0-616 GCF_000517525.1 Limulus polyphemus
TAGAGCATTCGCCAAGGTACAGGATAGTTCTAGAAAATAGGTGGCGCTACACCAGTCACGTGACCTCGATGACGCAACAATATGTTTGCTAATCAAAGTTTATGGTCTATAAGAGATATTGGCGTCACTTTTGCGAATCGTTTAGTTGTTTTATTTAATAATACTCAACAGAATATGTTTGCTCAGTAGATTTCATCATGCCTAACAAATATTGGCCTGACTTTTATGAGCCGTTCAGTTATTTTATGTTTATATAATAATAATGAACAGAATATGTTTGCTAATCATATTTTATCACGTATAACAGATATTAGCTTCACTTTTGTTTTTGATATTGAAAAACATATTTTATGTGTATTGAACGTATAAGACAATTGGATAGCCCACTGTTAGAAGACGTTTAATCACGTGTGTCTGTACAAAAGGTTTATTTTAACATTGTTTAATCTTATAGCAGTTACCTTTATTCAAATATCTGCCATAATAATGATATTTTACATATGACTTTTAAAACAATATGATAAAAACAATTCGGGATAAGTTTTACATTGTTTAATCTCAAAGCAGTTACCTTTTTTCAAATATCTGCTATAATAATGATATTTTACAAAGTATT
>NW_013789938.1:0-1166 GCF_000517525.1 Limulus polyphemus
ATCTATGCCATTTTTTGCCGGGCTTATATTCTAAAATAGAGGGCGCCTGGAAAAGACCAGAGCTGCCAGGAAAAGTCGCGATCCTTCTAGAATCTCATGACGTGTTATCATATCGTAATATATCATATCGTGTTATCGTAGCATTTGTTCAATTTCTTCAATATGTTAGATTATGCCTAATAATGCCTGAAGGAGTGAATTGAATAACTGCTTGTTTAGTATAAAATCTTAAACTTAAACTATTCATAAACGCAAAAAACATATTCAGACAGGAATAATGTACATAAATTGTTCTAAATGAGGGGACACGGCATGGCTCGACTCGTAATCTGCGGGTCGCGGGTTCGAATCCCCGTCACACCAGACATGCTCGCCCTTTGGACGGTGATGACTATTTAGCCTTACACTGCTAAATTAGGGACGGCTAGCGCAGATAGCCCTCGTGTAGCTTTGCGCGAAATCCATAACAAACAAACCTAAACGGGGGATGGCTATGCCTAAATCTTGGGATTCTCTGATCTTGAAGTTTAACTCATGTCTCGCAGAAGGTTCTGTTAAGATTGAAAATGTTAAATACACTACCAGCATGTATGTCAATGACAATGTTAAATACTGTACCAGCACGTATGTGAATGAAAATGTTAAAATACCGTACAAGTAAGTATGTCTTCTTCGAAAAACATTTAACTCAGAAAACTGGTTGAAACAAACATTATTAGATCAAGCTCTTAACTTTTCTTTTTCACCAAAACTTAGTGAATAAATCGCGAACAATGAGTAATAATATACTTTATTTTGTTAATATTTAAAGTCAGGGCCGGGTTAAGGCCCAGGTAATATTTGGGAATAATACCAATAATAACTCACTCTTGTCTCTATTTTGTTGATTTTATTTTACTTGGGTGGCCGGCTGGGCCCTAGGCCCAAGCCTAAGTGGCCTATGCGTTAATCCGGTACTGTTTATAGTGTACTTGCATTCAAATATTATGTATGATAAAGTATCACATTTCAGTTAAAGGAATTTTAGACACCACTAAGTTAATTAATTTTCAAAATTATTGACGATTTTTTGTGTGATTCTTATTCCAACATATACTTTCTTATGCATGTGATTTTTACCATTTTCCCGTCCCACCAAACATGCTCGCCCTTTCAGCCGTGGGGGC
>NW_013789939.1:0-615 GCF_000517525.1 Limulus polyphemus
GCAAAATCTTGCCTTACAAATCTTTTGACACATTCTTTGAAAAGGTTACTGCTTATGTAGATGAGGGTAAGGGTGTAGATTTGGTGTATCTGAATTTTCAGAAAACATTTGACAAGGTGCCACATAAAAGGTTTGTAAAAAAGAATTAGCTCTATAGGTGTGGGAGATAAGTTAGCAAACTGGATAGAAGAGTGGCTGGATGGAAGAAAACAGAGGGATCATCTTAGGACCTATGCTCTTTTTAATTTACATAGATGAAGGGATAGTCAATAAATTACCTAAATTTGCAGATGACATTAAGGTCTTGGGTGTTGCTAGATGTGAAGAGGATGCTGCTGATTTACATCATTTGTTAAGTTGGGCAAATAAATGGCAGATGAGTTTTAATTACAATAAATGCAAGATAATGCATGTGGGTTATTGTAATTTGAATTATAAGTACAATTTGGATGGGAATAACCTTAATAGTGTTATGAAGGAAAGGGATCTTGATTTAATAGTCGATCAGTCTCTAAAACCATCCAAGCAGCGTGCTGTTGCTAGTGGTAGGGCAAATAGGATTTTAGGTTGTATCTATAGAAATATTGAATACAAGTCTAAAGAAGTTATACTTTC
>NW_013789940.1:0-615 GCF_000517525.1 Limulus polyphemus
GTCGTATTAGTCCAGAAGAAGGATGGGACCCAATGTTGCTGTTTGGACTTCAGGGCTCTTAATAGTATAACCGAAAAAGGCTCATACCCATTGCCAAGAATTGATGATACTCTTGATGCCTTAAGTGGAGCCAAGTGGTTCTCAACTCTGGACTTAAAGTCAGGTTTCTATCAAGTAAAAATGGCTGAAGCAGATAAATCTAAGACTGCATTTAGTTATGGTCAATGTCTCTGGCAATATCGTGTGATGCCATTCGGGCTTAGCAATGCTCCAGCAACATTTGAGAGGCTGATGGAAAGGATACTGGAAGGCCTACAATGGAGAATTGCCCTAGTGTACCTAGATGATGTCATTGTATTTGCAACAACTTTTGATGAGGATATGTCCTGGCTAGAGGAAGTATTCAAGCGTTTCGAAGCAGCATACCTGAAACTCCATCCCAAGAAATGCCGCTTGTTCCAGAAAGAGGTGCTTTACTTAGGTCACATTGTAAGTGAGAATGGTGTGCAAACTGATCCTGACAAGGTGAAAGCAGTGCATGACTGGCCAACACCAGACAATGTGGGAGAGTTAAGAAGTTTCTTGGGACTCTGTACCTATTACCGGAAGTTTGTG
>NW_013789941.1:0-614 GCF_000517525.1 Limulus polyphemus
CAAATAAAGTCATGAACGTATGTCAACAAAATCTCTTTCAGTGATGGGCCCTTTTTCCAGTGAAATGATTGACCATTAACCCACACACACACACATATATATAAATCAATACATATAATGCTATAAAATATATTAATTGTCCATAGATGATTAATATCAACACTATAAAATGATAATAAACTTAAAATACAACAAAGACAACATTATAATGAGATTCAAATTCAAATCTGGTCTCATTATATTGTTGTTTTTGTTTTGTATGTATATATATTTCTAATTGAAGAAGCTCAAACCAATAACATAGAGTGCCGAAATAAATTTATATAATCAATTGTCTAAAACGAGTTTATAGGTTTTTATAAAGGTAAAAATAACTTCGAATTTTCCATTTACTCTGATTGCGGAAAAATGAGCAAAATATAGTCGACAACAGTAAAAAAGCTGATAATAAGGAAAAAAATGCGATGTCATGTGTAAGTAGAAAATTACTGGTTTTCTGTTACATTGTTTCCCTTTTACATAAGTATCCAAAGATAAAAAAAGAAAAAATCCGTGGTTAGCGTATTTATACTTTTTTCAAATATATATATATATATATATATATATACTGTATG
>NW_013789942.1:0-615 GCF_000517525.1 Limulus polyphemus
GAAGGAGGTTAAAGATTGGATATATGAGCCACTTACTACTATTTTTTGTTGGTCCTTTGATAGTCGGCAAGTACCAGAGGATTGGAAGTTAGCTAATGTAACTCCTCTTTACAAGGGAGGTGTTAAAAATTGTCCCAGTAATTATAGACCCATTAGTCTTACATCAGTTGTGGGAAAAGTTTTGGAAATTCTGTTAAAAGATGCGTTGCAAAAGTATTTAACAAAGTTTAGAATTTTATTGGATAGTCAACATGGTTTCAATAAGGGTAAATCTTACCTTGCAAAGCTTTTGATACTCTTTGTAAAGGTTACTACTTATGTAAATGAGGGTAAGAGTGTAGATTTGGTGTATCTGGATTTTCAGAAGGCATTTGACAAAGTGCCACATTAAAAGGCTTTTAAAAATTGTCTCTGTAGGTGTGGGGGGATAAGTTAGCAAATTGGGTAGAAGAGTTGCTGGATGGAAGAAAGCAGAGGGTTGTTACAAATGGAGTTCAGTCAAACTGGATTGATGTCACAAGTGGGGGTACCTCAGGGCTGAGATTTAGGACCTTTGGTCTTCTTGATTTTACATCAAATGATATAGATGAATGAATAGTCAATAAATTACTTAAA
>NW_013789943.1:0-612 GCF_000517525.1 Limulus polyphemus
AAGCCTATCCAACACCCATGCTATACTTTCAGTAGGTGATCCACAAGTAGATGCGATGGGTCGAAGGGGTAAGTCAAGGTTATGATCCTTAGGCCGGCCGTAAAACTGAGGAACACGACTATTATGTGGTTTTAAACTGTTAATTAGCCCAGGGGAAATATTAGTATTTATCTTTATTTCATTTAAGACGGTTTTACTTTTACTTTTTAGTTGTTTGGTTGGATTTCTACTCAGTTTTACATAGTTCTCTTCATTTAATAAATGACTATAAACCTTTTGCTGATAACTATTTCTTGCCAAGATTACAAAACATTTACTTTTATCACATTCTTCAAACACAATATTATTATAACTCTTTAAATTATTCAAAGGTTTCTTCTCTTGAGGAGATAAATTGGGTTTTGTTGCATAACAACGAAATTTCCCTAATATGTTTGCTACATTTTAGGAAAGTACAAACATAGCATTTTCAGTTATGTTTTGTGCTTTCTCTGCCGGTGCTTGAGGATGATCAAAAGGAGGGTTTTAAAACAGAATAGCAGGTGGTTGATGTTCATCTTTTCCTTCTTCTGATATGTCACTAGTACTTTCACTCTGGTGTGTTTTACAATG
>NW_013789944.1:0-615 GCF_000517525.1 Limulus polyphemus
GCAAATGAAAGCATTGTAATGTTTACTGATAATCTGCCAAATTTCGTGTACATTCACCTACTAATTTAAAAGTTATAGCATGAAAACTATAACAAGCACAAAATGGTTACGAGGTCAGTCCCAGGGACTGAGCCCGTGCTGAAAGAGTTAAGTATCTTAAAGTACACCTTCAATTGTATACATAGACTATATCAAAAACTAGAGCATATTATTACTGAACTAGCAAAAAAGGTGCAATTTTTTGTAAATTTTAGTCCAAATATATCTTTACTTTTCGATCAGTCATAGACAAACTATTTAAATTATGTAATAAGTTGCTCTGACATCAGTGAATGACCAAGAGACAGACAAATACAAACTGAGTTTTATAGTATTAGATTATTCATGGTCAGGTGTCATGATTAATGCACATTGTGTGAAGAAATATATTTGAACAGTAACCAGCACTGAAGGAAGCACTCCATCAGTGTTCAACAAGAATTCTAATTAACCGTGTACACTTTCCTTCATTCCCTTTCAACCTTAGGCTTTGAGTGTGTTGCTAGGTTATAAGATAGTTATTATACATACTACAATTGTGCATGTTCTGTTTGAAAGAGTATATACAAGACAGAC
>NW_013789945.1:0-1402 GCF_000517525.1 Limulus polyphemus
GTTAAAGTGAAACCAGGTCCAGATGTGCCTAACTAGTCCTGAGTTGCAACTATAACTCTACAATTTAAATATAATTTGTGGTTAGGAACTTAGGAAAGTAGAATGCTTCCTTACATCTGACAATTTGAATGTTGCAACTAAATAGTGTAGTCAGTATTTATTAATTTATTCTTTTAGCCCATTATGTTGAAAAAAGAAAGTGGGGCACAGGGACGTAAAAGAATGTTGCAACTAAATAGTGTAGTCAGTATTTATTAATTTATTCTTTTAGCCCATTATGTTGAAAAAAGAAAGTGGGGCACAGGGACGCAAAAGATGTGCACAATTTGCAGCTTTGATGGTGGAGTCAAGCAAATTGATGAGAGCTTTCCTTGCCGGAAGTGATGACACCAGTAAGCCAGCATCTGTTCCTTTTGATAGCAACAAAGAGGTCAAAGTGCAGGATTGTGAACATGCTATTTCATTTGAAAAAGAAAACAATGAAGAAACTGTTCTCTGTCCTGTTGAAAGCTACGATAATAATAAACAAGAGGATTCCACTTTGTCAGAAACAAATACACAGAATAGTATTGCCAAGCTAAAAGAGGATGACCTAATAAATATTTTAACACACAAGAATTCAGTGCTCAGTTTCTTTCCAAGCAGCAAATGACTCACGATGACTGTCACTATTTTCATGGGCATTTAACTTGTAAATTTTTTTCCACAGAGAGAATCCACCCTATGTTTTAAAAGCAGACCGACTATCGGATGTCATACATGTAGATGAAAAAAAGAAGACAACAAAAGCAGTATGCTGCTTTATGTAGAGGTGAATACACCAACCAGGAACGATTGACCTCTTATCCATTCAGAAGACGTCATTTGAACCAAAATGCAGTCATAGAACACCCATCTTTGGCATCAAATGGACCTTCTTTATGTTGAAATTCATGTGCTCCAACTTCAACAATCTCTGAGCCTGTTGTATCAAACTTCATAAATCCAATATCCAATCTTCCAAGTGGCATTGATGAAGAGTTACAAGGGCAAATTCAGCAAGAAAAAAATAAATGGAGAGATGTACTTCGACGGTTGCTGGATTGTACACAATATTTAGCTTCTCAGAATCTTGCATTTTGTGGTAATACTGAGAACATAACCTCAAACAAAAACTCTGGAAATTTCATGCCACTTTTGCAGTTATTAGCAAAGTATGATCCAGTAATGAGAGAGCATTTAGAGCGTGTTAAAAACAAGCAAATGTCAACATCTTATCTTTCTCCTGAAATCCAAAATGAGTTTATAAATCTCATGGCTTCACATGTGCAAAATTATTGTTTGTCAGCAATTCGTACAAACAAATACTATGGTATTATGTTTGATTTCACATCTGATTTAGCCCATCGTAAGCAATTGGCCC
>NW_013789946.1:0-617 GCF_000517525.1 Limulus polyphemus
AAAAACAATATTCTCATATAAGTATGATTTATACAGTTCTTGAAAATATAACTACCGAAAAACCTTGTGTCAAAAACTAACACTCGGGCAACATTCTGTCATCTTTTTCCACCTTGATGAAGATGACTACTTTTTTCACCTGTGTTCTCCTTTACCAGATTATATTTTATCTAGAATAAAAAGGCAAAAGGCAAACAACTTTTAAGAAGGTTTTCCCTTTTGCTGCCTTTTTTGTGTGATAATATTAAAGCTGCCGACTTTGTTTACCATCCATTCTAAAAATACAAATATGAAACCATCACCGAAATGCATAACACCTCTGCATTCAGTCTTAGCAAAGAGAGGCGTAGAAATTAATGTGACCTCATTTCTACAGTAAATCCAGCTATAGAAGGCTAATATGAATAGTTATTTGCATTAGACTACTTCCACAGATAATAAACGTAAGCTTTTATCATAATGTGGTATTATACTAACAAGTGCAAAGCATATATAAGGAGTTGAATAGAAATGGTTATCTCCTTTACCCATACTGTGAACTCCTTTACATGCATCCAATCTTGTCCTTAGTTACCTGTTTTTATAAATAAACATCTAATTACCGCTCACAGATTTGG
>NW_013789947.1:0-926 GCF_000517525.1 Limulus polyphemus
TGTTTTGGGTTTTACTTCACAACACCTTGTGGAAATTCAGGCTGGTTTTACTTCACAACACTCTGTTTTAATTCAGGCTGGTTTTACTTCACAACACCTTGTTTTAATTCAGGCTGGTTTTACTTCACAACACCTTGTTTTAATTCAGGCTGGTTTTACTTCACAACACCTTGTGTTAATTCAGGCTGGTTTTACTTCATAACACTCTGTTTTAATTCAGGCTGGTGTTACTTCACAACACTTTGTTTCTTGAATGAAGGTACAATAGAATAACGGTGTTTCTTAATCTCTGGAAGACGTAGAATTATTCCAAGTATTTAAATTAAATCACATATACATAATACTTTTGTAGTAAAACATGCATGAAATTAATGAAATAAAATAATTCCTGTTAAACTTTCAACAGGAATTTAATGAATCAACTTAATATAAACTTTAACATGTTATTAAAAAGGATAAAAAATATCAACCAGCGACAAGTCTAACGTCTTATGACACTAGAAACCGAGTTTCGATACCCGTGGTGAGTACAGCACAAATAGCCCATTGTGTAACTTTGTGCTTAATAACAGACAAAAAACTATCAACGTTAGTATACCTATATATAACTTATCACCGTGCCAACATTATTATGTTGGATTCAATCAATCTTCTCGTGTACCTGTTAACCAATATTAAAAAAAAACTATCAAGGTTAATCAAGAAATTTTATCGATAGTTTGAGTTCAAAAGTTAAAATAATTAAATCTTATAATATGCCTGAATTTGTAAATATATTAACTTTTCTCCCATCAAGAATTACAGTATATCTTCTAAAATGACTTCTAGTTAGACTCAAATATTCGCCAGGGATTTCCACAAGTCCTCTAAAGTTACCTTATTAGGAAGTACCAAAATTGTTACCAAATCAAATGACGTTAGGTATA
>NW_013789948.1:0-613 GCF_000517525.1 Limulus polyphemus
AATAATAAATAGTAAAAATAAATGAAAAATAAAAAACCTCGTAACTAATGTCAAACATTTTTATTTTCAGTAAAGCTTTATGTTTTATCTGTTATTTTCTTTACTGTAACATCGTTCTTGATTCTCCAGTTTGTAGGTAAGTACTCAAAGTATAACGAAAATAAAGGTTGCAGATGCAAAATAAAATGTGTAGTATTGTTAGTATTGATCACAAATTTTCAAGATACTTATGGTCAGAGTTTACACTTTTCACATTTATTTTCTGTAGTTATTTTATTGCTATCAGATGGCTTAGAAACTAGAAGAAACAAAATGAATTGTACTGTCTGTCTTTTTCAGTATGGACAACGAAGTTCCAAAGTAAATCTTCTGAGAGTTTCTTCTAATCATTTTACAACTATTTCCTATGTTTATTCTACTGTTAGCAGCTGAAGCAGAAGCCTGCTGAATATAAAGCAATGAATCACCGTTTCTGTTTAGGTGTTAACGTACTTTGACACCGTCAATATGAAATACGTTCGTGCGGCGCGTATTTCCCAGAACTTACCTGCTCTGAAAACATAGTGGGATAGAATATATATATAGGATATATATATATATATATATATATATG
>NW_013789949.1:0-615 GCF_000517525.1 Limulus polyphemus
ACCACCCCCCAAAAAAACTTACATCACGTATAATAGTTAAACGAATCGTCTAAACGTCACGTTAGTGTATCCTATATAATGTATAAAGTTTAGTATACTCTAATCACTTGTAGTGATGGCACACGATGAGACACACATTCGGCATTTAATGCTGTTTGAATATAAGAAGGGAAACAATACCTCTGTAGCCACAAATAATATCAAAGAAGTTTATGGAAATGTTTTGAACGTTTGTAAGTGTCAACGATGGTTCAGCAAATTTCGTTCAGGTGACTTTAACCTTAAAAACTGTGACATGTTAGAATTGATATTGATGCTCTGAAGATGCTTGTTGAGTCTAACCCAAGGCAACACACTCGTGAAACGGCCCTGAAATTGCATATCTCTCATGAAACAATATGTAAACATCTGAGGAATATGGGAAAATTCCATAAAGAATGTGTTTGGGTGCCTCACGAACTCTCCGATGATCATCGTTTCCAACGTGTGAACGTTGATTCATCTCTTCTGGCGCGTAATGCACATGAACCATTTTTGTACAGAATTGTCACCGGTGATGAAAAATGGATTCTCTATTCGAATATTAAACGCCAAAACAATGGCTCAGTTCTAGAC
>NW_013789950.1:0-615 GCF_000517525.1 Limulus polyphemus
GTCATGGTACCCCATGCAGTGTCTTAACTATATCGAAAGGAGCTAGCATATGGTACCAGTACATGCTGGAAGAAATCAGTTTAATAGCACTCCACAAAAAAACATTGATAAAAAGAGTGTTTAACACTATATATATTAAGTTTTGTTGTCATGCCATGGCCAAAAAAACATATGGAATTGACAGTAGAGCTGAGAGCTTGCATAAAAGCTTTATGTGATGCTGGTTGGACTCTCCGAACAAACTCCTGCAGAATTGAAATGCTTTCCAAACACTGTCAAGTATACCCTTGATCGTGAGACCAAGACAGGCAAATTTGGAAACAGGAAAGGAAGAGGCAGAACACCTAAATTCAATGATACTGATGTTAAGTATCTTCGTTTATGCAGCCTTCGGGACAAAGGAAGAATGCCACTGATCTCAAGCGCGAGATAAATAACCATGTATCAAATGACAAAAAAAAGTGTCCAGATCTACAGTATCAAGAAGATTCAACGAGAATGGAATATTTGGTCAGGTAGCAGATAAAAAAAACATTACTTTGATCTCCAAAAATTGTCAAGTACAAAAACTGGACTGTTGATAATTGGAAAAGGGTGTTATGGACAGACGATTCC
>NW_013789951.1:0-454 GCF_000517525.1 Limulus polyphemus
AGTAATATGTATTTAATCAGGTCATGTATTTTTAGTATTATGTATTTAATGAGGTCATGTATCGTTAGTAATATGTATTTAATCAGGCCATGTATCTTTAGTAATATGTATTTAATCAGGTCAGGTATCTTTAGTAATATGTATTTAATCAGTTCAGGTATCTTTAGTAATATGTATTTTAATCAGGTCAGTATCTTTAGTAATATGTATTTAATCAGGTCAGGTATCTTTAGTAATATGTATTTTAATCAGGTCAGGTATGTTTAGTAATATGTATTTAATCAGGTCAGGTATCTTTAGTAATGGTTATTTAATCAGGTCAGGTATCTTTAGTAATATGTATTTATTCAGGTCATGTATTTTTAGTATTATGTATTTAATCAGGTCACTATGTATTTTAATCAGGTCAAGTATCTTTAGTAATATGTATTTAATCAGGTCAGGTATCTTTAGT
>NW_013789952.1:0-615 GCF_000517525.1 Limulus polyphemus
TTTATCTTACAATCAGGTTGTTAATTTCCTGGTTAAAGGAATCATTTGGCCTTGACGCGAAAAACATATCGATGTCCTCTTTAACACCTTCCACATTTGCATACGTGTTCCCATTAACATGGTGTTGCAGCGAACGAAAAAGATGGTAACCTGATGGTGCCATATCTGGAGAATATGGTGGGTGGAGGAGAACTTCCCACCCCAACTCCATAATCTTGTGTTGCGTCAAACGTACCACATGTGGACGTGCATTGTCGTGGAGAAGAAGAAACCTTACTGATTGAGGAGTGAAGGGCGTTTCTGATGAAGTGCTTGATTTAAATTTTCCAATTGCTGACTATAGATCTCTGCATTGACAGTTCGCTGTGGAATGAGGAGTTCGAAATGAATTACTCCTTTGATATTCCACCAAATACAAAGCATCACTTTCTACGGATGGAGTCCAGGTTTTTGGGTCGGAAGTTATTTTTGTCTAGGACTGAGCCATTGTTTTTGGCATTTAATATTCGCATACTAAATCCATTTTTCATCACCGGTGACAATTCTCTCCAGAAATAGTTCACGCGCATTACGCGCCAGAGGAAATGAAGCAACGCTCACACATTGGAAATTATG
>NW_013789953.1:0-615 GCF_000517525.1 Limulus polyphemus
TATTGCTGTTTACACTTAGATTAACCTCTTTAGTGGTCAGTTATCAGGTTGTAGATCACTGTTTACACTTAGATTAACATCTTTAGTGGTCAGTTATCAGGTTGTAGATTGCTGTTTACACTTAGATTAACCTTTTAAGTGGCCACTTATCAGGTTGTATATTGCTGTTTACACTTAGATTAACCTATTTAGTGGCCAGTTATCAGGTTGTAGATCACTGTTTACACTTAGGTTAACCTCTTTAGTAGTCATTTACTAGGTTGTAGATTGCTGTTACACTTAGATTAACCTCATTAGTGGTCAGTTATTAGGTTGTAGATTACTGTTACTCTTAGATTAACCTCTTGAGTGGTCAGTTATCAGGTGGTAAGCTGCTGTTCACACTTGGAATAACCCCATAAGTAGTCAGTTATTAGGTTGTAGATTGCTGTTCACACTTAGATTAACCTCTTTAGTGGTCAGTTATCAGGTTGTATATTGCTGTTTACACTTAGATTAACCTCTTTAATGGTCAATTATCATGTTGTAGATTGCTGTTACACTTAGATTAACCTCTTTAGTGGTCAGTTATCATGTTGTAGATTGCTGTTACACTTAGATTAACCTCATTAGTTG
>NW_013789954.1:0-613 GCF_000517525.1 Limulus polyphemus
TTTTTTGAAATGCTGCAAAACCTAAAGTTTGAAAATTGTTTGGTATTTAACCAAAAAAAAATGAAAAGAAATATGTTTGTAGAGTTAGTACCTTACTTAAGGTAATGTTTTTTGTCTTTGAATTATTTGAATTAGAACATTAAACTTTAGATTACCATATACTCTCTTCATATTAGCTACTCTCAGTATATTAACTTTAAGTTTTATATTTTAATGTTTAAAAGTAAAGTCAACGTAGTTAAACTTTTCACAGACATATAGTACTTTGTTTGCTGTCTGTAATAAGAACAAAATTTACTGCAGTTGAAAGTAGTATTAAAAACGCATGACTCTTAAATGAAATCTTCATTTATGTAATTTTTGTATAGTTTTTACAGTATTACTTTTGTTTGTGCAACTAGCACAACAGCTGATTTATATATTGTTTAATAACCTATACGAACGAAATTCACAGGTATAATTTTCAACACTAAATTGCAGTATGTCAAGTGTAATAGAAACAAATGGAAGACAGATATTTCGAATTTAAGCTTCCAATTTTATTGCTTTAGTTAGATTGATATTTTTGTTTGTGCAGTCTTCTATTTAAGATATATATATATTTCACTGAACT
>NW_013789955.1:0-614 GCF_000517525.1 Limulus polyphemus
GACATGACACAGTATTGTTAAATCTTGTTGCTTGGTATTGATAGTACAATGTATCGTTAAATCTTGTGTCTTCTTATTGACAGTACACAGTATTGATAAATCCTGTATCTTCTTATTGAAAGGACACAGTATTGATAAATCCTGTATCTTCTTATTAACAGGACACAGTATTGTTTAATCTTGTGTCTTCTTATTGACAGGACACAGTATTGATAAATCTTGTATATTCTTATTGACAGGACACATTATTGTTAAATCTTGTGTCTTTTTATTGACAGTACACAGTATCGTTAAATCTTGTCTTCTTTTTTATAGTACATAGTATTGTTAAATCTTGTGTCTTCTTATTGAGAGTACACAGTATTGATAAATCCTGTATCTTCTTATTGACAGGACACAGTATTGATAAATCTTGTATCTTTTTATTGACAGGACTCAGTATTGTTAAATCTTGTGTCTTCTTATTGACAGTACTCAGTGTTGATAAATCCTGTATCTTCTTATTGACAGGACACAGTATTGTTAAATCTTGTGTCTTCTTATTGACAGTATACAGTATTGATAAATCCTGTATCTTCTTATTGACAGGACACAGTATTGTTAAATCTTGTTTC
>NW_013789956.1:0-611 GCF_000517525.1 Limulus polyphemus
AAATGGCACTGATTTTACAATAAGAACTTAAGAAAGAAAGACAATAGCACTGATATTAGAATAATAAGTGAGGAAAGAATGAAAATGGCACAGATCTAACAATAAGAACTGAAGAAAGAATGACAATAGCACTGATATTACAATAATAACTGATAAAAGAATGACAATAGCAATAATATTACAATAATAAGCAGGGAAAGATTGAAAATGGCTATGATATTACAATAAGAACTTAGGAAAGAATGACAATAGCACTGATATTAGAATAATAAGTGAGGAAAGAATGAAAATGGCACAGATATTACAATAAGAACTGAAGAAAGAATGACAACAGCACTGATATTACAATAATAACTGGAGAAAGAATAACAATAGCATTGATATTACAATAATAAGTGAGGAAAGAATGAAAATGGCACCTATATTACAATAATAAGTGAGGAAAGAACGACAATAGCAATAATATTACAATAATAAGCAGGGAAAGATTGAAAATGGCTATGATATTACAATAAGAACTTAGGAAAGAATAGACAATAGCACTGATATTAGGATAAAAGTGAGGAAAGAATGAAAATGACACAGACATTACAATAAGAACTAGAATAAAG
>NW_013789957.1:0-615 GCF_000517525.1 Limulus polyphemus
TGGATAAGGCGCTCGACTCACAATCTGAGGGTCGCGGGTTCGAATCCGCATCCCACCAAACATGCTCGCCCTTTCAGCCGTGGGGGGCGTTATAATGTGACGGTCAATCCCACTATTCGTTGGTAAAAGAGTAGCCCAAGAGTTGGAGGTGGGTGGTGATGACTAGCTGCCTTCCCTCTAGTCTTACACTGCTAAATTAGGGACGGCTAGCGCAGATAGCCCTCGTGTAGCTTTGCGCGAAATTCCAAAACAAACAAACAAACAAACATTTTTCTAGCCATTTCTCTACAAATCGTATATCAAATGAATTTACCAAAAGTACTACAATACAAAAATGTTTTGGAGTTTGGAAGAATAAATCAA
Source organism: Limulus polyphemus (assembly GCF_000517525.1). Classification (NCBI taxonomy): domain Eukaryota; kingdom Metazoa; phylum Arthropoda; class Merostomata; order Xiphosura; family Limulidae; genus Limulus; species Limulus polyphemus. The sequence continues at coordinate 364 of NW_013789957.1, forward strand.
ATGCAAACAAAATTAACACGTTAAACAAAATACATGTATTGTAGGACAGAATTCCACAAATGAGGCTTAGCTGTCAGTTTACTAAAAATCGGATTGAATAAAATTGTCTAAATATAGCCCGAAGAAATAGAGAAGATTATAAATATATATGGTCAGTCAGTAATTGTGTTTCTGTTAGTTCTTGAAAAAATGCGTATGAAGATAGTTAACAGAAACTAACAAAATTATATATATATATATATATATATATAT
>NW_013789958.1:0-614 GCF_000517525.1 Limulus polyphemus
TCTGTTTGTCCGTTATCTAACTACTCCTAGGTCGCTGGGCCAACCTCAACCAAACTTTGTGGGATGATAGATTGAAACAAAGGGCGTGTTAATGGGGGAGGAGTGTTTGCAACCCCTTCCACCAATCCCATTATTGCTATTATTGAACATTTATTATCTTTGACGTAAGTTAACGTTAACTACAAGCGCCACGTCCTTACACAACAACACAAAACTTTATTAAACTTTCTATAATACATCATATACATGATGTGGAAAGGGCACACAAACGTCTTATATATATCTGACAGAGTGCGCTAGCACTTTATATAGAGGAGTGCAGTTTAAAACATTGACTGCCACTATTGCAAACTGAACTGAAGTTTCTACAACAACAGCCTCCACTTCCTACTTTGACCCATGACCTTACAACTTCATCACTTAATACACTTCTGCCTCCAATGACTGTCAACTAATTATTCACATCTTATACTTTGGAAGGACATTAAGAGGTGGGTGTTGAAATAGGGTAACATAAAGGACACCTATCGTCACCACCTCTTCCTACAAAGTCACCCTGACCATCACACAGTGTATACCATGCTTTAAGTATATACATATTGAGTTCTTAAAGC
>NW_013789959.1:0-613 GCF_000517525.1 Limulus polyphemus
AGTGTTCTATAGCTTTGCCTGTCGGCTGCTGTCAACTGTCCAAGTATTTCCAGTGGTTGTCCCTTCAAGCTCGTTGCCAGATATACAGCTTTCTGCTCCTCTGTACATCCATTCATCTCTGCCAGTAGCTCGAATTTTGCTCTATACGCTTCCCACGGTGCTTTCCCATCATATTCCTGTGGCTTTCTTCGCACTGGATCACTCCTAGTACTGACATTCATATCTGGGATGTGACTTCAAACGGGACTGAATATGTCTGCATTAGGGTTTAGCTGCGGGCTCTGTAAGAGGCTTGCCATTGTCTGGGGCTGATTAAGTCGATGGTCTGTGTATCCTCCTTGTGTAACAGACAATAAATCGTCTCTTAATGTATCTAATTCGCTTTTAAATTTACTGATTTTCTCCATTTATACTTCTTGTTTCCTCTCTTGTTCCAGTTGCCACTGCTATAGTCTCTCTTCTTGTTTATTTTCTTTCTCCTCCAACAACTACTGTAATTTCTCTTGTTTATTTTGCTGTTCGAGCTGCCATTGTTGCAGGTTTTCTTGCAACTGCTGTTGTCTCTCATCTTGTTTCTTTTCTTTTCCTCTTAACAACTGTTCTTATTTCGCTT
>NW_013789960.1:0-615 GCF_000517525.1 Limulus polyphemus
CCTGGATTTTGCTAATTTATTTATCTTTGATCGTCCTAAAACCACAAAAAATTAAAAGTCCCACTTCTCTCTTTTTCAGTCTGTGGGGGCTGTTGTAAGACATCTTTGTCCCAAGCCTAATTAAAATTGATTGAAGTATAAGAAGACTGCAGGTCAAAATATGTTGTTGTTTTTTTTTTCTTGTAGAGTTTCAACTTTAACCCCTAAAATTAGAACGGGGCCTAATTAAGATTCTCTGAGCGTATTGAACCAAGGTATACGCCCTCTAAGTTTCAAAACGATCCGCCCCCCCCCCCCCCCAGAAATAAGGGCATGGCACACAATCGTAATTTTTGGAGAATAGAAGAAGGAAACATTGGAAATACAACATGCCACACTCCCTGTGGAGAGACATAATTCTACCGTATAAAAGTAAAATACGGAAAAAATAGCATATGAAAAGCTGCAAGGATGCACAAGCTAAGGTCATTGGTATTACTTTTATCCTAGCCACTGCAGGGCTTGTGAAGCACCATCAGACACATTTATGGGCTTGTATGCCCAAAAGCTGTGGAAATCCTTCCCACATTTTGTAACAGGAACTATGAAACATTTATACGATTGTATATGTAGCAG
>NW_013789961.1:0-614 GCF_000517525.1 Limulus polyphemus
GTAGCAACCTTTCCTGCTGTGTCATCTCCCCTGTGTTGAAGTTTCCAGCATTGAGCTCTCTTGTGCTCAGGTTTGTTACAGTGCCAGCAAAGTCCCTCAAACTTCTCTGAAAGCTGACCTTTTCTGGCCTTGAATCCAGATGACTGTATCAGCCTTGGTACCTCTGTGCTGAACTTAACGTAGGATTCAAATTCGAGAGCTCTGGCCATTGCATCCTGCATGATAGAGGGGTGTGCTTGCTTCACTTGTATCTTAAGTTGTGGATTGTCCAAGGCATCTACGAACTGATCCCTCAGCAACAACTTGAGGAGATTGGGTGGTCCAGTTGGGTAGGCCTTGGGTGCCATGCTTTCCAAGTCCTGTGCCAGCTCTTGCAGGCTCTCCCCTTTAGCACGGACGCTCGTCCTAAACCTAGCTCTGTAGACTTCTGACTGATTTTTGGGTTCTGTACCTGAGTTCTAGAGCTGACACCAGTGCTCTATAGTTGTGTCGGTCGTCTGTTGACAACTGTCCAAGTATTTCCAGTGGTTGTCCCTTCAAGCTCATTGCCAGATATACTGCTTTCTGCTTCTCTGTCCAGCCATTCATTTCTGCCAGTAGCTAAAATTGTGCTC
>NW_013789962.1:0-937 GCF_000517525.1 Limulus polyphemus
TCTACACGTATGGTACTTAATCTACACATTAATGAGTAACATTCTTTGCATGTTTGGGATTCAGTCTACACTTTAATGAATAGTATTCTATACACGTATGGTACATAATCTACACTTTAATGAGTAGTATTCCCTACACGTATGGTACTTAATCTGCACTTTAATGAGTAGTATTCCCTACACGTATGGTACTTAATCTACACTTTAATGCGTAGTATTCTCTACACGTATGGTACCTAATCTACACTTTAATGAGTAGTATTCCCTACACGTATGGTACTTAATCTGAACTTTAATGAGTAGTATTCTCTACACGTATGGTACTTAATCTACACTTTAATGAATAGTATTCTCTATTCAATTTACTGTTAGTGCATGATTCACCGTATTCGCATAGAAGCCAGTTTACATTTAATGTGTAATAAGTCCAACCGTATAGGATATAATCCAGAACCAATCTAGAATCCAGTTTACTTTTAATGTGTAATAAGTCCAACCGTATAGGATATAATCTAGAACCAATGTAGAATCCAGTTTACTTTTAATATGTAATACGTCCAACCGTATAGGATATAATCTAGAACCAATCTAGAATCCAATTTATCTTTAATGTGTAATACGTCCAACCGTATAGGATATAATCTAGAACCAACTCTAGAATCCAGTTTACTTTTAATATGTAATACGTCCAACCGTATAGGATATAATCTAGAACCAGTTTATCTTTAATGTGTAATTCGTCCAACCGTATAGGATATTATCTAGAACCAATCTAGAATCCAGTTTACTTTTAATATGTAATACGTCCAACCGTATAGGATATAATCTAGAACCAATTTATCTTTAATGTGCAATACGTCCAACCGTATAGGATATTATCTAGAACCAATCTAGAATCCAGTTTACTTTTAATACTGTAATACGTCCAACCGTATAG
>NW_013789963.1:0-616 GCF_000517525.1 Limulus polyphemus
CTATATACATATATATATATATATATATATATATATATATATATAAATTATTCATTCCAAGTAATATGTGTATGTTCCTCATGGAGTCCCCACGCTGGGACAGCGGTAAGACTACGGATTTACAACGCTAAAATCAGGGGTTCGAATCCCCCTGGTAGACACAGCAGATAGCCCGACGTGGCTTTGCTCTAAGAAAAATATTTGTGTGCATTTTGCCCCCCCCCCCCTGTGGCAGAGCGGTATGTCTGCGGACGTACAACGCTAGAATCCGGGTTTCGATACCCGTGGTGGGCAGAGCCCAGATAGCCCATTGTGTAGCTTTGTGCTTAATTACAAACAAACCGAAAGTCGTCCTTAGTAAGGTATTTCATGACTGAATGGGGATTGTGAAGGAGTTAGTTCAGTACATATGTAGCCTATTCACTATGTTGTTTCCTGCAAAAGTGATACAACAGAAACAAAATCTAGTTACGGTGCGGCAAAAACAAAAACAACAAGGAAAATAGAAAGAAACGATCAAATTCATTATGATACAGACCTGACTCGCAATTTGCTGGTCACGAGTTCGAATCTCGTCAGCGAGCATGCACCCCCTTTTCATCTCTTTCAATCCCAC
>NW_013789964.1:0-609 GCF_000517525.1 Limulus polyphemus
GAGAGAGAGAGTTTTTATTGTGCTAAAACATCGAATGTACCCAAAAGGCCATCTCGGGTCTCTTCAGAGAGAGAAAGTTTTTATTGTGCTCGGGTCTCTTCAGAGAGAGAGAGAGTTTTTATTGTGCTAAAACATCGAATGTACCACATTTGGCAACGTGTGTGTTTGAAAAAGAAAATAACCTTGGAAACGTCACGAAATGGATTGCATTTCGCCCATGTTTTCATAATGTACGCCTACCTGTAACAAAATATTTTTTTCTACAGAAGGAACTGAAAAGTGATAGTTTATATTATGTATACAAGTTGGTGTCGTTTCAAAGGAATCATGACACAATATAGAGATTTTACTTATAACTCTGTACGTGACGTCTATATTTAGAACTATTATTAACGTCTGGTGATTCCACCTTGGACAATATCGCTTACATTAGATAAAGAATTATAACAATCGCTTCGTTTTCTGGAATAGATTATTCTATATGGGCATACACAAGTTGTTACATTTTTCATTGCTCGACATTTTGTACAAGATATTGTATACACAAGATGTACCTGCGCAGGGTCCCCGAAAGTGTTCTGTTTCAAGAGTAAATAACACCAAAATTAA
>NW_013789965.1:0-741 GCF_000517525.1 Limulus polyphemus
GACCTGAAGATTTTAATACTGTCTTTTACTGTCCCCCAGAATGATAAATAACACATGAGACCTGAAGATTTTAATACTGTCTTTTACTGTCCCCCAGAATGATAAATAACACATGAGACCTGAAGATTTAATACCATCTTTTAATGTCCCCAAGTGACTCAGCGGTGGCTGTGAAGGCTTATAACGTTAAAAACCGAGTTTCGATACCCGTGGTGGACACAGTAGAAATAGCCCAGTGGGTAATTTTGTGCTAGTAACAACAAACAAACTAGAAAAACTGTTCAAAAACTTGTGGTTTAAATAGAAACTTGAAGGACACCTTGTGGAAAAACTGGCTCTAAACTCTATCCAATATATGTTTCAACTGAAAGCTATGAACCTCAGTATGAATGAGAAAGTAAAAGACAGAATTTATAAATATAATACTGTGATAGAGAAAGAACTCTAGTTTCCTGATGTTGTTAATACTGTAAGCTAAGTCGACATAACACCTCCGTTTAATTAATGTTCTAAGTTTCCAACATATTTTGAAAGTCATAAATAATTCGTCACTGACCAAAAAGTTGTAAGTTCAATACGTATGGAACTATTAGATTTTTCTTAAAACTAACAAGTATAAAACTAGTAAATTAAAACTACAGACTAGATAAGGTGGTTTACTTTTAAGTGAAATAGACAAAAGAGTGACCCAAATTATGAAAATAGACAAAAGGGTGACCCAAATTATGAAAATATTAAAAA
>NW_013789966.1:0-615 GCF_000517525.1 Limulus polyphemus
GAACATGACGAAGAATTTGAGACAACACCACACCCACCAGATTTAGATGTTATTAACTCTTTATTTATGGTCAGTTCTTGAATCTACGTTTCAAAGCAGATTTCCACTACCAACATCACTTCAACTGTTAGAAGAAACTTTGATAAATGAATGATCAAACATATTATTTTCTGATGCACAGCACCTTGTTTCAACATTACCATGTCATGTTAATGCTGTACAAAGAGTTGAGTATGTTATATTAAAATTATTTTGAATATACAAATAATCAAGTCACTTGACAACCACAGATGCACAGACATGGTGGAATGGAATGTACTGGAACTACAATTTGACATTGTTTGGCATTTTGTAGGTACTACGATGCCATGAAAATTGGTCACTTTTGGGAAGTGTATGTAATAGCCCTTTCCAATGTAAAATATACATCCACTTTTGCTTTAAAGATATGCTCAGATCAGGGATTTAGAATTTCTAAGGTGGGGATACTCCTATTGAATTTTAATGGAAAATAAAGGACTATGGATCTAACTTGGAGCATCAGGACCACACAGAAAGAGACCTGCAATGAGTCATACCCAGCTATGGTAAGCAAAGTATGGCATCTAGTAATAA
>NW_013789967.1:0-611 GCF_000517525.1 Limulus polyphemus
ACCATAAATTACAAAGAAATTACTTTACAGCACTTAAAATATTAGTCCTGGTCACATTCCTCTCATTACAGGCAAGATTTATGTTGGAATGCGAAACTGTATTGAGACCCCCAACTGTGAGAATGTCATAGCTTCCCTGTATTATTTAGTATTTAACCTGTTTCACAACAAACATGTGGGTTTTATTGTTGTCACTACTGAGTTTGAACCATTTGCAAGATATCAGAATAAACTACATATATATATATATATCAGTTAGATTGTTTTAATTCTAACGCAATAACAACAGAAGTGTGGGTCTTACTACAAAGCAAAGATTGTAAGAAGGAAAAATATAAAATTCTTTTCTGGTACTAAAAGTATTACGTAAAATCACATAAGTTTTTCATTCTAAATACTGAATCATATTATTACTATTATGAACTAAATATAAAATTATGCTAAATTATTGAGATTAAAACTACAAATTTAAATTCAAAAGAATATAAAAAATCACAAACTCTTTCAGTTCGAAGTCCTAAGTCAAATTCATGTAAAGACTTTGCACTCGCCACTCCGTAACTCTTAACCCTAAGAATCGTGGATCAACTTCTTTCCTAAGAAATATATCT
>NW_013789968.1:0-500 GCF_000517525.1 Limulus polyphemus
TATTTAAATGAAAAAAAATGATGTGTGTTGGAATAATGTGTTAAATGATCGGAATTGTAGATATTGAAATTAGCTTATGTTATAGTGTTACTAAAGAAAAATGTTTGTTTTGATAAAGCCACATGCCTCAGTTCCAGTCTTCTGCGACATGGTTTAGCTACATATCACATCTAACTGATCAAACAATACATTCTACTGATTATCAGTGAGAAAGTTATAATAGTATATCTCATTAACCATACTCATCACTGAGTATATTTTTAGTTCTGGTCTTTGTAGATGGCTCGGTTTGATCGGAAGTTAATATTAAACACATTGGCGTATCAACAATCAATAATAAATACAACACTATATACTGTTTACTAGCTGGTCTATAAAACATAATAATTAATATTAAATATCAAAGAGCTAGAAAACTATATTCAATTCTTGACAGTAATAGTAAGTTAAAACATAAAGGTAAACCTTAATAATATAAATATATGTTGTTTGTTTTAAGC
>NW_013789969.1:0-1366 GCF_000517525.1 Limulus polyphemus
GAACTCGTATTACTCCTCACTAAGGGTTTAAAGAAACACACAACATGAACTAGTATTACTCCTCACTAAGGGTTTAAAGAAACATGCAACATGAACTCGTATTACTCCTCACTAAGGGTTTCAAATAAACACACAACATGAACTAGTATTACTCCTCACTAAAAGTTTTAAATAAACATGCAACATGAACTCGTATTACTCCTCACTAAGGGTTTCAAATAAACATGCAACATGAACTAGTATTACCCCTCACTAAAAGTTTTAAATAAACATGCAACATGAACTCATATTACTCCTCACTAAGGGTTTCAAATAAACATACAACATGAACTAGTATTACTCCTCACTAAAAGTTTTAAATAAACATGAAACATGAACTCGTATTACTCCTCACTAAGGGTTTCAAATAAACATACAACATAAACTCATATTACGCCTTATAAAACGTTTTTAGTTTACTGCACATTAACACGTTTTTCCCCCTTTAATTACAAATTCAAATGATCTTGAAAGACGAAATATAAAGTTGAATTCCTTGAATTATAAATTCTCCATGATTCCATTGTTTTATCTCGAAATTCACTTTTTTCGATAGCATGTTCAAGTGAAGAAGGTGTTCATGGAGTCTTCTTTATAAACCTATTCGTATACTAGTGTCATGAAGGTCTTCATAGAGTCTTTATAAACCTATTCGTATACTAGTGTTATTATGAAGGTGTTCATGGAGTCTTCTTTATAAACCTATTCGTATACTAGTGTTATTATGAAGGTCTTCATGGAGTCTTCTTTATAAACCTATTCGTATACTAGTGTCATGAATGTCTTCATGGAGTCTTTATAAACCTATTCGTATACTAGTGCCATGAAGGTCTTCATGGAGACTTTATAAACATTTTCGTATACTAGTGTTATTATGAAGGTCTTCACGGAGTCTTTATAAACCTATTCGTATACTAGTGCCATGAAGGTCTTCATGGAGTCTTTATAAACCTATTCGTATACTAGTGTCATGAAGGTCTTCATGGAGTCTTCTTTATAAACCTATTCGTATACTAGTGTCATGAAGGTCTTCATGGAGTCTTTATAAACCTATTCGTATACTAGTGTCATGAATGTCTTCATGGAGACTTTATAAAACTATTCGTATACTAGTGTCATGAAGGTCTTCATGGAGTCTTTATAAACCTATTCGTATACTAGTGTCATTATGAAGGTCTTCATGGAGTCTTTATAAACCTATTCGTATACTAGTGTCATAAAGGTCTTCATGAAGACTTTATAAACCTATTCGTATACTAGTGTCATAAAGGTCTTCATGGAGACTTCTTTATAAACCTATTCGTATACTAGTGTCATTATGAAGGTC
>NW_013789970.1:0-825 GCF_000517525.1 Limulus polyphemus
TATACCAAACTAAGTTAGCAGTTTCTTACATAACTCGTGATATGAAATATACCAAACTAAGTTAGTAGTTTATTCCATAACTCGTGATATGAAACACAACAAACTAGGCTAGCAGTTTATTCCCTAACTCGTAGTATGAAATATAACAAACTAAGCGAGCACTTTATTCCATAACTCGTTATACGATATAACAAACTAAGTTAGCAGTTTATTACATAACTCGTTATATGAAATATAACAAACTAAGCTATCAGTTTATTACATAACTCGTGGTATGAAACATAACAAACTAAGTTAGCAGTTTATTCCACAAGTAGTTGTGAACTGCAGTTCCTTGCCACATCAGCTGAATCATCTCGTTGAAAGGTTGAAAATGCAGTTCTAAAGTTATTATGGGATTTATAACTCACTGGAATATTTGCTGTAAAAATTTTGGTCCAATCTGTATCCTAGTCTTCTATATGAAAGTAAGATAAAACAGTAGTTCGTGTTTGCTCCATTACTTCTCCATGAAACAGATCAGTACACTAACAGTAAACATTGTGAGATAAGATTTTGTAATTCAGTGTTGTAAACCTTTTACTATCGTAGTGGATACAAATGGATATAGATAAGGACACAACCCGACCTTCCTGGAGCGTTTTACCTAGAGGGAGGGAGGGAACGGGCTACACCATATAGATAAGGACACAACCCGACCTTCCTGGAGCGTTTTACCTAGAGGGAGGGAGGGAGCGGACTACACCATATAGATAAGGACACAACCCGACCTTCCTGGAGCGTTTTACCTAGAGAGAGGGAGGGAGCGGACTACACCATATAGAT
>NW_013789971.1:0-615 GCF_000517525.1 Limulus polyphemus
TATTGATAGTTACATAAAGTAACAAGACCCATATTGGCGGGAAAATGTGAAGTATTGATTCCAAGTTTAGGTACAGTTTTTGTAATATTCTTGTACTGATAGTTACATAAAGTAAAAAGACCCATATTGGCGGGAAAATGTGAAGTATTGATTCCAAGATTAGATACAGGTTTTGTAATATTCTTGTACTGATAGTTACATAAAGTAAAAAGACCCATATTGGCGGGAAAATGTGAAGTATTGGTTCCAAGATTAGGTGCAGTTTTTGTAATATTCTTGTACTGATAGTTACATAAAGTAAAAAGACCCATATTGGCGAGAAAATGTGAAGTATTGATTCCAAGATTAGGTACAGTTTTTGTAATATTCTTGTATTGATAGTTACATAAAGTAAAAAGACCCACATTGGCGGGAAAATGTGAAGTATTGATTCCAAGATTAAGTACAGTTTTGTAATATTCTTATATTGATAGTTACATAAAGTAACAAGACCCATATTGGCGGGAAAATGTGAAGTATTGATTCCAAGATTAGATACAGTTTTTGTAATATTCTTGTATTGATAGTTACATAAAGTAAAAAGACCCATATTGGCGGGAAAATGTGAAGTATTGA
>NW_013789972.1:0-3048 GCF_000517525.1 Limulus polyphemus
ACATTATAACGCATGTTTGGTGGGATGCGGATTCGAACCCGCGACCCTCAGATTGTGAGTCGAGCGCCTTATCCACCTGGCCATGCCGGGCTCACGGACTCATAAAGAATGTATACATTAGTCCAGATACAATAATCATTCCTCACGTTTTTTACGTGACTCAACCGAGAATTCTCCTTTCGTGACAATGAATCTTGTTATCTTGTTCGTTGTGTCTTATCACATCTCTGAGGCAACACGAGAGAAGCATGATATACTGAAAGTTTTACTACATCTTAACTTGGTAGATTATTACAAAATAAGACGTTTGGCCTTTACGTTTAGGGCAACAAATACAAATTATTCTTGGTGAAAACAACGTGAACAAGTAACGTAGCCCTGTAAATAAGCTTAACTAAAAGCTATGAACTGTGGCGTTTGTATTACATTAATTCGTTGGGTTGACGTTTGTCTCAACAAAACTGTTAACGCACTTTATATCAAACATTGGAGTGTTCGAATACAGAAAGGCTCAGATGTTACAGATTGACGTATTATTATATGTAAACAAGTAAAGGCTTGTTTGTTTGAAGTTAAGCACAAAGCTACACAATGGGCTATCTGTGCTCTGCCCACCACGGGTATCGAAACCCGGTTTCTATCGCTGTAAGTCCGCAGACATGCCGCTGTGCCAATGTGGGGCGAGAGAAAGAGACTAGACCCAATGTTCAACACAGTGAAACTATCTTAATTTTCAACATTTACTGAATAACTCTTTGTGCTATACTCTTAAATCTTTATTTCCATTTCTTTATCTTAGATTATTCCGTTTCGGGATCATAAAGCATGGTATTATTTAGTGAAAACAACAATGTCATTCTTCTCAGGGTGCAAGTGTTCAATAGGTAACTAGTGTGAAAGGAACTTAGAGACGGATATTAAATTACGATTACATACATAGTATGTGCAAAAGTTTTACATTTTTTAAACACTAAATAAAGGATCAGAAAATGATATATACAGTGAGATTGGTGCTTGATGAGCTTCCTTCCCCACCAGTGCCGCATTTAGAGAGGTGGGTGCAACCCATGCAATTGCACGAGGACCTCTACCATCAAGGAACCTCGAGTCCCAAAGAAGGGAAGAGCTGAATTTTGAATCACTTTATGAAGGGAGCCTCTAGCATCACAGTATTGCATGAGGACCTCAAAGTGTATAAATACTGCTCTGTTTCCCGTTATAGTTCAAGCCAGTAAATGAAACTGAATTGTCCGGAGCTGAATTATGGAAAATCAGTTATTAAAACCAAAACAACTTTTATGGAGTTTAAACTCGTAGGCCTACTTTATTTGGCATTTATACTTGTGTTAAATAATTCTGAATTTGTTTGTTTGAATTTTGCTATAAGTCGTCCTTAATTGTCCGGTGACTGACTAGGGGGAGAGGAGCTATTCAACACCACCCACCACCAACTCATGGGCTACTTTTTACCACTGAATAGTAGACTACCCTTAACATTATAATGTCCTCAAGTTTATAAGGTGAGCATATTCGGTACAGATAATGCTTGGGGACGGCTTGAATGGGTAATGAAGAAAAACTTTAATACAAGTTTAACACAACAGCACATGTACAAGGTTTTGGAGATAATATTATTAATAATATTATCTGGAGATAATAAATATTGAATACACGGTATCCCCTCATGCATCTTATATGATAAAGCCCTACTAACAACGTATACAATTTTAGTACCAGATAAAGCACGATTACCTGGACTTGACAACCACAGCATTGCAGTATAACCCTTCTTGTAAGAAAAAATAGGCTCGCTGCACCCATTAGCCGAAAAAGTGCGCACTTAAGATTTTAAAAACGACAGGGAACTTGAGGTATTGGTGATAATTTTTGTACATTGCCTCTAGAAATACGACACAAATTATTTTTCGTAAAATCAATATTTTCTTTCCTTTTAAAAGAAATAAAAAGAGAATTTAACAAGAGAAAAAACTTTGCTTTAATCAATTTTCTATTTTCCAAGTGCGGAAACCTGTCAATATTTTAGTACCAACGGTTCATCTAGTCTATAACATTATCTAATACGATGCGTATATAAAGATACGTTGACCATATACGCTCTTCGTTTATCCAGCATGGCGAATGCTTCTATAGCATTGTTTCTGAAGACAGTAGAACATTTCTGAAACTTTACCGACTATCTGTGAAGCTTAAATATTCACGTTAAACAAGAAATGTCCTGATTCAGCAATTTTTAGACTTGGATAAGGCTGATGGACGATTCTGTTCCGTCTTTACTGCGCGAGAAAGCCACATACTTGACTTATCAGTAACTGTAGTTACTTTCGTTAGCAAAAACTGTTTAGGAATTCTGTAACAGACAGATAAAATGTTAGTCAGATAGATATGTGAGAGGAGAGAACACTAATAGGTAGACACAAACGAATAAGAAAACGGATGGACAGACAAGTTATCTCGATAGACAGTTAAGAGAAAGGTAAATAGTTGGTGAAATATATCAATGGATAATCGATCGGTAAGCAAACAATTAATTGAACTAAAGAGACTACCAAGACTGAATGAAAAATTGTAATGAAATAAACAAACTATTATTTTACAAGTTTAACTCAGACCAGTTTACTCATTATTTTACAAGTTTAACTCAGACCAGTTTACTCATTATTTACTCGTAATATAGGTAAAAAAGAACAATCCATTTTCAATAGTATAACTTTCTTTAACCAGAGATAAGAGAAAGTTCAAGATTTTAAAGAAATTTTGAAACCACTCAACCATTATTTTAAAATAAAAAACTATTCCAAAGTAAAACTTCCGCAATATTTTGATGTATAATATTATCAGTTCTAATTTATAACCATACTTGGATGATTATCAGTTCTAATTTATAACCATACTTGGATGATTATCAGTTCTAATTCATAACCATACTCGGATGATTATCAGTTCTAATTTATAACCATACTCGGATGATTATCAGTTCTAATTTATAACCATACTTAGATGATTACCAGTTCCAATTTATAACCATAC
>NW_013789973.1:0-615 GCF_000517525.1 Limulus polyphemus
AATATTATTTTCGAAATCTGCGTAGCTGAATTATGGAAAATCCGTTATTAAAACCAAAACTACTTTTATGAAGTTTAAATTCTGTTATAGAGGAATATAACCTCTTAACATGACGTGGAAAATATCAATGAACTGGACAGATTTAAGTGGAAAACTATACGGAGAACAAGAATCATGTTTTCACTTGATAAGAGGAATATAACTTCTTAACATGACGTGGAAAATATCAATGAACTGGACAGATTTAAGTGGAAAACTATACGGAGAACAAGAATCATGTTTTCACTTGATAATAGGAATATAACTTCTTAACATGACGTGGAAAATATCAATGAACTAGACAGATTTAAGTGGAAAACTATACGGAGAACAAGAATCATGTTTTCACTTGATAAGAGGAATATAACTTCTTAACATGACGTGGAAAATATCAATGAACTGGACAGATTTAAGTGGAAAACTATACGGAGAACAAGAATCATGTTTTCACTTGATAAGAGGAATATAACTTCTTAACATGACGTGGAAAATATCAATGAACTGGACAGATTTAAGTGGAAAACTATATGGAGAACAAGAATCATGTTTTCACTTGATACTGTCTTCAATAAACAT
>NW_013789974.1:0-615 GCF_000517525.1 Limulus polyphemus
ATAGTTAAACAACTAAAGGTGTCACATATTGTTACTGTTATTGGTCCATGTCTGTAGTTAAAGAACTAAAGGTGTTACGTATTGTTACTGTTATTGGTCCATGTCTATAGTTAAACAACTAAAGGTGTCACATATTGTTAGACTGTTATTGGTTCATGTCTGTAGTTAAACAACTAAAGGTGTTATGTATTGTTACTGTTATTGGTCCATGTCTGTAGTTAAACAACTAAAGGTATCACATATTGTTACTGTTATTGGTCCATGTCTGTAATTAAACAACTAAAGGTGTTACATATTGTTATTGGTCCATGTCTGTAGTTAAACAACTAAAGGTGTTACATATTGTTACTGTTATTGGTCCATGTCTATAGTTAAATAACTAAAGGTGTTACATATTGTTACTGTTATTGGTCCATGTCTGTAGTTAAACAACTAAAGGTATCACATATTGTTACTGTTATTGGTCCATGTCTGTAGTTAAACAACTAAAGGTGTCACATATTGTTATTGTTATTGGTCTATGTCTGCAGTTAAACAACTAAAGGTGTTACATATTGTTACTGTTATTGGTCCATGTCTGTAGTTAAACAACTGAAGGTGTCACATATTGTTACT
>NW_013789975.1:0-1330 GCF_000517525.1 Limulus polyphemus
AATGTCATGGATACATCTGGTTGGTTACCTTTATAAAGTATATAGGTTGTATATCATGGATAGATATGAGTGGTTACGTTTACAAAATAAATAGATTGTATATCATGAATAGATATGGTAGGCTGACAAAATAAATGGGTAAAATGTCGTATGTCATGGAAAGATATGGTTGGCTTACAAAATATATAGGTCGTATATCATAAATAGAAGTGGATTGCTAATTTACAAAATAAATGGGTAAAATATCATCGATAGATATAGTTAGCTTACAAAATAAATACGTCATATATCATGGATAGATGTGGAATGTTACTTTTACAAAATAAATAGCTTGTATATCATGGATAGTTGATGTTGGTTACCTTTACAAAATAAATAAGTTGTATGTCATGGATACATCTGGTTGGTTACTTTTATAAAGTATATAGGTTGTATATCATGGATAGATGTGAGTGGTTACTTTTACAAAATAAATAGGTTGTATGTCATGGATAGATATTGTTAGGCCTCCAGTCGTTAGTTGGTTTTCCGTTACTTCGTTTGGACGAAACTTTAGCGATACACTTTTTACTTAATAAAACTGGTTTATTCTTTCCGAATACAACACGATACACTTATTTTCAACAGTCGCGCTATAACAAACGCTATATCTCACGTGGCCAACAATATTTTGTCCGCATACATTCAATTACTCATTACACACTGTTGTCACGTTGTGAACGTCTTATATATATACCAGACTAACATATATCTAGTAAATGCTAGGGCATTCACAAATGAACAGGATATTACTAGAAAACATGGCGTGACACTAGTCACGTGACCTTGCTGACGCAACACTGCCCCCTCCTTAGTATTGTTCGTCCCGAACAATAACCAAATACAATAAACCAATAACAATCGACAATAACTTAATTAAATGTACAGAATTACAATCACAAAATTACAATTCAACAAAGTCTCTTATTTTTATGGGACGTATCTTCTTCCCTACTGGTCTCCATCTCGTTGGCTTCTGCTTCACGTGGGGTTCATCTGCTTCATCAGGAAAAGTCCTATCGTCGGTAACAGTCCCATCAGTGGTAGTAACTTCATCAAGAGCTTCACCGTTTCCCTTCTCAAACTGAGTAGAGTTTCTTTTTCGACGGTGGCTTCTTCAGGTGGCACATCTTCAGCAGTGTCATTTGTTCTGTTGTTCACTTTGTCCCAACTGAAATGTCCTGGACCATGATAACGCCAAAGCCTGTTGGCATGCACCACTTTTGGCTTACCTCGCCGACCACGTTTTACCCGGAAAGTCACGTCTGAGAGACGATCCACAATGTCATAT
>NW_013789976.1:0-615 GCF_000517525.1 Limulus polyphemus
ATTGTTTAATAGACAACCTGTACATTTATAGACATCCTAGTAGATATACTACACATTCTATACATTTATAGACATCCTATACCTTACATTGTTTAATAGACATTCTATACATTTATAGACATCCTAGTAGATATTCTACACATTTATAGACATCCTACTAGACATTCTGTACATTTATAGACATCCTATACCTTACATTGTTTAATAGACATTCTATACATTTATTGACATCCTAGTAGATATTCTACACATTTATAGATATCTTGTACATTACATTGTTTAATAAACTTTCGTTACATTACATTGTTTAATATACATTCTATACATTTATTGACATCCTAGTAGATATTCTACACATTTATAGACATTCTATACATTACATTGTTTAATAGACATTCTATACATTACACTATTTAATAGACATGCTATACATTTACAGACATCCTAGTAGATATTCTACACATTTATAGACATTCTATACATTACATTGTTTAGTAGACTTTCGATACATTACATTGTTTAATAGACATTCTATACATTACATTGTTTAATAGACTTTCGGTCCATTACATTGTTTAATAGACATTCTATACATTACATTGTTTAATAGACTTT
>NW_013789977.1:0-1220 GCF_000517525.1 Limulus polyphemus
TTTAAATATTGTGTTTTATTATTGACAGTACATAGTATTGTTAAATCTTTATGTCTTCTTTTTGACAGTACACAGTATCGTAAAACCTTGTGAATTCTTATTGATAGTACATAGTATTGTTAAATCTCGTGTCTCCTTATTGAGAGTACACAGTATTGTTTAGTCTTGTTTCTTCTTATTGACAGTACACAGTGTAGTTAAATCTTGTGGCTTCTTTTTGACAGTACACAGTATTGTTAAATCTTGTGGCTTCTTATTGACAGTACACATTATCGTAAAACCTTGTGAATTCTTAATGATAGTACATAGTATTGTTAAATCTTGTGCTTTATTATTGACAGTACACAGTATTGTTAAATCTTGTGTCTTCTTATTGACAGTACACAGTATCGATAAACGTTGTGGCTTCTTATTGACAGTACACAGTATCGTTAAACGTTGTGAATTCTTATTGATAGTACAGGGTATTGTTAAATCTTGTGTATTCTTATTGATAATACACAGTATCGATATATCTTGTGCCTTGTTAGTGATAGTACACATTATCGAAAAATCTTGTGTCTTCTTATTGACAGTACACAGTATTGTTAAATATTGCGTCTTCTTATCGACAGTACACAGTATTGTTAAATTTTGCGTCTTCTTATTGACAGTACACAGTATTGTTAAATCTTTCGTCTTACTATAGACAGTACAAAGTATTTTTAAATCTTGTGTCTTCTTATTGACAGTACACAGTATCGATAAACGTTGTGGCTTCAATAAGAAGCCACAACGTTTATCGATACTGTGTACTGTCAATAATCAATAAGAAAACACAAGATTTAACAATACAGTGTACTATCAATAAGAATTCACAAGATTTAACGATATTGTGTACTGTCAATAAGAAGACATAAAGATTTAACAATACTGTGTACTGTCAATAAGAAGACACAAGATTTAAAAGTACTATGTACTGTCGATAATAAGACGCAAGATTTAATGATACTGTGTAATATCAATAAGAATACACAAAATTTAATAAAATTATATGTACTATCAATAAGAATTCACAACGTTTAACGATACTGTGTACTGTCTTAAATCTTTATGTCTTCTTATTGACAAGACACAGTATCGTTAAACCTTGTGAATTCTTATTGATAGTACACAGTATTGTTAAATCTTGCGTCTTCTTATCGACAGTACACAGTATTGTTAAATCTTGCGTCTTCTTA
>NW_013789978.1:0-614 GCF_000517525.1 Limulus polyphemus
CTTGACAAATCACAAGTTACTTCCAAAGAAACTTTATGGGAGTGTATTAGAGACATTTGGAGTAAAATCTCAAAGGACACTTTGATTAAATATGTATCAATAATGCCCGAAATACTGTCTGCAGTTATTAAGGCAAAAGAGGGACACAAAAATATTAACTGTTTGCTAAACTCAAGCACTTTCACTGAATTTCTGTTGTACTAAATATGAAGATTAACAAAATGTTGATATTTCACCTCTAATTTACCTTCCATTGTTCTTTGAAAGTAGCCTGAAATATAATTTTTGACTTTGTCCTAACACTTTTGCACAGTATTGTATGTATCTGTTACGACAGCGGAGGTCACATGACGCTAGTAACACGTCATGCGCTTCTAGAACGTTCATGAAGTCTCGGCTGCACAAACCTTGTAGAGCACAGAATAAACACAAGCAATCACCATCCAATAAAGATCCCTCCAAGGAGAATAGCTCCAGCAAAGCGACAAGAGATAGAGAAGGTCATGGATGGTCTAATTGAGGAAGGGATAGTCGAGAAATCAGATAGACCCTGGTCAGCTCCCGTCGTGTCAGTCCAGAAGAAGGACGGGACCCAACGTTGCTGTGTGGATTTC
>NW_013789979.1:0-615 GCF_000517525.1 Limulus polyphemus
AGCTATTACAAAACTTTGCCAATTCCTGTCCCAGTGTCCAGTTGTACTTTTCTATCATCCCATCAGACTGTGGGTGAAGTGGCATTGTCCTGGTCATGGAACACAGCTGATTCAATGTTACGGCCTTGATCTGAATGCAGTTCGTATGGCATACCAAATCTGAAGAAGAAATCACTAATAGCCAAAGCTACTGTTGTAGCTTCCTGATTTGGTATTGTATATGCATCAGGCCACTTGCTAAAATAATCCATCACCACACAAATGTACTTGTTTCCAGCACGAGTCTGAGGCAAAGGACCAGCAATGTCAATGGCTACTCTTTCCATTGGTGTGCCAACTTGATATAACTTCATTGGAGCACGTCCATTATGCTTGGGACCCCTTTTAGCACAACATGTACTGCATGTCCTGCACCATTCTTCCACATCTTGCCTTATACCTATTCAGTAAAATCTCTGTCGTAGATGACTCAATGTCTTCTTAACTCCTCCTGTTAAACTATCATAGGGTTGATGCAGCACAACTTCCAGTAACTTCTTTGGTATAACCGTTTGCCAGGTCGTCACTTTTCCATCTGCAGTTTCCCATCTCCGGAGAAGAATACCATCTTCAAGC
>NW_013789980.1:0-779 GCF_000517525.1 Limulus polyphemus
ATATATATATCTATATACAACAATATAAACTACAATAACAACCATTAATTATAACAAAGAAATGTTTATAGACAGAAATTTCCATAACTTACAAATAGCCTAAAATCGTCTTTCTAGTTCAGAGTCTCCTTGATATCCAGCGAGGTGTACGTACAATAGAATTTGCCGCGAAGCTGGCTAGTTTTGTCAGGAACTTCATTGTTGGACCGTTGAAGTAAGATAATATTTTCACAAAATCACTAATGTCCGTTGAAAAATTAATAATATTCTTGGGGAGATATTAACGTCCGATGGGAATTCACTGACGTTCGGAATTTATAACGGCTCTTGGTCAAATGTCGTATATTTTCCGGTTGATAGGGTTAACGAAATCACAGATTATAGCTATAACGGTTTTATAGTAGGCCTCTCTGGTTGTATTTTGGCCCGATCCCTTGCTGCTTTTATAGGTGAAAAACACTTTCTAGAACCTTCTGCTAAGAACGGATACGGAAATCGATGTATATTGTTGATTCTTTTTCACGAATGTTCTACAGTCTTGGAGAATTGGCGGGAATTTCGCCATACATAACTAAGACGGTAAGCTATACACGCGCTCAAATACAAACTTATTCGAAACAAACGTTGACATTAAAATAAATATATCATAAATTCGTTATACGCAACACATATCTGATAATACAAGTTTCGTCTATGTCTAAATACAAATTCAATCCATACAACGTTCATATTAAAAATGAATACATAATAATAAATTCGTTACACAAGGAATTAAAACT
>NW_013789981.1:0-615 GCF_000517525.1 Limulus polyphemus
GTTTTCCATTTGTGTACTCTGGACTTTCTCTCAATTGTTGGAGACTTTCTTCTTGTTTATTTTCTTTCTCTTCCATCCATTGCTGTAGTCTTATTTCTTGTTATTTCTTTCTCCTCCAACCACTGCTGTAGTCTCTCTTCTTGTTTATTTTGCTGTTCGAGCTTCCACTGTTGGAAGTTATCTTGCCACTGCTGTAATCTCTCTTCTTGTTTCTTTCTTTTTCCTCCAACAACTATTGTAATCTCTCTTCTTGCTTCTTTTCTTTTCTTTTACCACCTCTCGTTTCCATCTTCTTCTTCTTCTTTTTTTATTTTTATTTTCCGTCCCACTTTCTGACACCAATTTGTTACGTCTCTGTGTTCGTTTGTTAATTTTCCGTAGAAATTCTTTCCGAAAAAACCGCAGCAATACAAGTCCTTCCTTAAATAAAACTAGTTTATTCTTTCTCAATACAACTTTGCAATACACTTAATTCCCACAGTCAGTTTAACTTAAACTCACGCTATAATTCACAACGAACGATTCACGCGCTTTACTTATGTCACTACTGCGCTTGACTCAATTGTCCGTCTCTATATCTGCTTGTCTGCAATTCAATTCCGATTAATTGTCTGG
>NW_013789982.1:0-614 GCF_000517525.1 Limulus polyphemus
GTCGACCACATTTTATTCGGAAAGTCACGTCTGAGAGACGATCCACTATGTCATATGGGCCTTCCCATGGAGAAGACAACTTAGGAGACTTCCCTTTGGTCTTCCTGGGATTATACAACCACACCTTGTCTCCTAATACAAAGCTGACTTCAGTAGATTTCTTATCATAACATAGCTTCACGGAATCAGCAGACGTTTTCAAGTTTGAACACACTTGATGATGAATATCATCCATCCTTTCAGATAACACTTTCATGAACTCTGACACATTTTCATGCAACTCTTCATAAGGTGGGCGTCCTGTTATCAGATCCACTGGCAATCGAAGTTCCCGACCAAACATCAGTTTTGCTGGAGTGTATCCAGTGACTTCATGCTCTGCTGTCCTATAGGCCATCAACAGTGGAGGGAGTAAGACATCCCAGTCATCTTGGTGACTATTACAAAACTTTGACAATTCCTGTCCCAGTGTCCAATTGTACTTTTCTACCATCCCATCAGACTGTGGGTGTAGTGGCGTTGTCCTGGTCTTTCGTATGCCAAACAACTTGCAGCATTCATGGAACACAGCTGATTCGAAGTTATGGCCCTGATCTGAATTCAGTTCGTATGAC
>NW_013789983.1:0-615 GCF_000517525.1 Limulus polyphemus
TCTAAATGTGAGCAGACACTTAAGGCAGGGGCATTGTTCGGTGTGTGCCAGGAGGTAGAGCCAGTCAAGGTTAAAGCAAGAAATACAACTATAAAGAAAGGACATACACTTCCAGAACATTTAACTGACCTTTATAAGAAGAGCATAGTCCATTTGGCATCATCACAGGCTCTTCAGGTAAAAGAACTTTTGGCAAATTATGCAGACGTCTTTTCGACAGGAGATCATGACCTCGGCTGCACAAACCCTGTAGAGCACAGAATAAACACAGGCAATCACCGTCCAATAAAGACCCCTCCAAGGAGAATAGCTCCGGCAAAGCAACAAGAGATAGGTCATGGATGGTCTAATTAAGGAAGGGATAGTCGAGAAATCAGATAGTCCCTGGTCAGCTCCCGTCGTGTTAGTCCAGAAGAAGGATGGGACCCAACATTGCTGTGTGGACTTCGGGGCTCTTAACAGTATCACCAAAGAGGATTCATACTCACTGCCAAAGATTGATGATACTCTTGATGCCCTAAGTGGTGTTAGGTGGTTTTCAACCCTGGTCTTAAAGTCGGGTTTCCATCAAGAGAAAAAATGGCTGAAGCAGATAAACCTAAGACTGTATTTAGT
>NW_013789984.1:0-616 GCF_000517525.1 Limulus polyphemus
ATAATGCATGGGTGTTTTCATAATTTGAATTATAAGTATAATTTGGATGGGAATAACCTTAATAGTATTATGAAGGAAAGGGTTCAGAGAAGGGTTACTAAAATGGTGCCTGGGATGGAGAGGTTGTCATACGAGGAGAAGTGTGATTGAGGTATTTAAGAGTGTAAAGGGAACTGATAGTGTTGATGCATTATCCTTTTTCATATTTAACAGTGAGAATAGTAGGACTAGGGGACACAAATATAAATTTTGGCAAGGTGGGAGTCATCTTCAGCTAAAACAATTTCATTTTTCTAACAGAGTGGTTGGGCTTTGGAATGGTTTACTTTCAGATGTTGTAGAAGCATTAAATTTAAGTAAGTTTAAGAAAAAGCTTGATAAGTATATGAATAATAAAGGCTGGCTTTAAGTTGTTTTTTTACATATTTTAATTAGTTTAGAGGATAGAACAGCCGAGATAGCCCAATAGGTCCCATGTTGTCCTAAAACATTATGTTATGTTATATATAACAACACACAGACCTCGTACCGGATTTGCTCTCTGCTACGCATATAATAACACACAGACGTCGTAGCGGAATTACTTTCTGTTACATATATAATAACACACAGACGT
>NW_013789985.1:0-615 GCF_000517525.1 Limulus polyphemus
TGCCTCATGAACTCTCTGATGATCATCGTTTCTAATGTGTGAACATTGCTTCGTTTTTTCTGGCGCGTA
The DNA here is from genome assembly GCF_000517525.1 of Limulus polyphemus. Classification (NCBI taxonomy): domain Eukaryota; kingdom Metazoa; phylum Arthropoda; class Merostomata; order Xiphosura; family Limulidae; genus Limulus; species Limulus polyphemus. Next base: position 70 of record NW_013789985.1, read on the forward strand.
AACCATTTTTGGACAGAATTGTCATCAGTGATGAAAAATGGATTCTCTATGCAAATATTAAATGCCAAAAACAATGTCTCAGTCCTAGACAAAAACCCCTTCCAATCCCAAAACCTGGACTCCATCTGCAGAAAGTGATGCTTTGCATTTGGTGAGACATCAAAGGAGGAATTCATTTCAAACTCCTCAATCCACAGCAAACTGTCAATGCAGAGATCTATAGTCAGCAACTGGAACATTTAAATCAAGACCTTCATCAGAAACACTCTTCACTCGTCAATGGGAAAATGTTCTTCTTCTCCACGACAATGCACGTCCACATACGGCATGTTTGACGCAACACAAGTTGGGAAGTTCTACCCCCATCCACCATATTCTCTAGATATGGCACCATCAGATTACCATCTTTTTTGTTCACTGCAACAACATCTTAATGGGAAAATGTATGCAAATGTGGAAGTTGTTAAAGAGAACATCAACATGTTTTTTGTTTCAAAGCCAAGTGATTTCTTTAATCAGGGCATTAATAACCTGATTGTAAGATGG
>NW_013789986.1:0-708 GCF_000517525.1 Limulus polyphemus
TTTTCCCAAATTTTTGAAAAAATTGTTTTTCTTCATATTTCAATACAAAGATGCCCTTGATGTAAGACTTTCAAAATAGAGATCCTTTTATCAAAATTCCCACTAGTTATTTCACAATAACTTATCAAAATTTCGGTTAGTGTCGATTTTACTGTTGTTGTTGTTTTTTGCCTTCAATTATATTATAAACAAAGAAAAGCTTTAAGAATAATATCATTCAAACAAAATTTCAACATATAAAATGACATGACGTCTTCTTATCAAATAAACTCCACCTTTTGGATTATTTTCACTCTGGGTTAGTGAAAGTTCAATTTTTTTTATCTTTTATAGTGACATAATGTTTTTCATCAGTGCTATAATGTTTTAATTTTGAGTTTTCCGACGAAATAAGCACTATCGGATATTTTTCTATTAATTTTGCGTCAAAAAAGACTTTTTTCCATTTTCACAAAAAATTCATGTTTTCATCAAAAACTAAAGGCTATAGCCCATGTTTTTTCCCAAATCTTTGAAAAAATTGTTTTTCTTCATATTCCAATACAAGCATGCCCTTTATGTACGACTTTCAAAATAGAGATCCTTTTATCAAAATTCCCACTAGTTATTTCACAATCTCTTATCAAAATTTCGGTTAGTGTCGATTTTACTGTTGTTGTAATTGAAGACAAAAAACAGTTTATAATATAAAAGAAGAGCTTTCAGAAT
>NW_013789987.1:0-615 GCF_000517525.1 Limulus polyphemus
AGAAAATGAACAAGAAGAGAGACTACAGCAGTGGTTGGGGGAGAAAGAAATTGAACAAAAAGAGAGACTACAGCAGTGGATGGAAGCGAAAGAAAATAAACAGGAAGAAAGTCTCCAACAGTTACAGAAAAGTCAACAACAGTGGCAAGAAGTACAAATGGAAAACATTAGTAAATTTAAAAGCGAATTATATACATTAAAGGATGATTTATTGTCTTTTATACAAGGAGGATACATTATCCATCGACTTAATCAGCCCCAGACAATGGAAAGCCCTTTCCAGACCCCGCAGCTAAACCCTAATACAGACATCTTTAGTCCTGTTAGAAGTCACATCCCAAATATGAATATCAGCAATAGGGTGATCAAGTACGAATGAAGCCACAGGAATTCGATGGTAAGGTACCATGGGAAGCATACAGAGCACAATTTGAGCTATTGGCAGAGATGAATGGATGGACAGAGGAGCAGAAAGCAGTACATCTGGCAACGACCTTGAAGGGACAACCACTGGAAATACTTGGACAGTTGTCAGCAGACAAATGGCACAACCATAGACCACTGGTAGCGGCTCTAGAACTAAGGTATGGAACCCAAAATCAGTCCAAAGTCTAC
>NW_013789988.1:0-615 GCF_000517525.1 Limulus polyphemus
CAATTCCTTCGACTTCTTGCATTGTTCTACACCTTTCTTCTTTCCTCAGGATTTTTTCCTGATACCTGGAAGTTATCCACTATCCTGCTTTTTCTGAAACCAGGTAAACCTGCTTCTGATGTTAATTCTTATTGTCCTATCAGCCTCACTAGTGTTTTCAGTAAAACCTTTGAACGCATCCTTGTTGCCCGTCTTCATCAATACATAGCGGCTCACAACCTGCTGCCTCATATACAGGCGGGATTTCGTCCATACCTTTCTACTTCAATTGCTCAAATTGTCTGACTCACTTTCCAATCATTTCAACACTCGAAGACCCTCCTGCATGCTCCTGTTTGATTTCCGACGTGCTTTTGACTCAGTTTGGCATCAAGGTTTACTCCACAAACTGCATATGTTACACTTTCCTATTCTCTATATTCATCTCATCTCCTCTTTTCTACACAGGTGGCATGCTGCTATATCGATTGATGGGATTCTCTCTCGCACTTTCACACTACATGCTGGAGTCCCACAAGGTTCTGTGTTGTCTCCCCTTCTGTACATTCTCGATGTTGCTCGACATGCCTTGTCCTCAGCCTCTTCTTCAGTTGTTTCAATATGCTGATGACACAG
>NW_013789989.1:0-1050 GCF_000517525.1 Limulus polyphemus
GATGATGCTCCTATACAGGTCCAACTATTTTTATTATCTACTTATATCGATACTATATGTTATTACATAAAAAATCTAAGTTAAAGAAGTGGGTGTTAAGGGTTAGGTTTTACTTATTAGTGTCCAAGTTTTTATCCTACCTATTCTAAAAGGGATGAATGTATATTATCTTAATTCAAATCTTTATGGGTTTCTGACGTTCATCGAAATCTATTGATTTTTTTTCATAATGGAGTGCTAAGCCTAATCCTTCTAAAGATTTTCTATTAAGGTTATCTTCTCTTGAGATAATTATGAGCAGAATTTAATGGCTTTATATAATTGAAATGTTATCCTTAATAATAAGTCTTTTGTAAAAACGTTTGGTTAAAGCAAATTAGAATCCTTCAGCGAAATGTTAATCGCGATAAATAGTATCATCTTTATCAAACTGTAAGATAAAGTGCGTAAATACCCCTAATATCAAACTCTACTATTAAATTTGCATAAGTTCCTCTTTTACGAATTTCACTTTCAGAGAACTCTTGTTCAATAATAGTAAAATCAACGCTATTAACTTCTATATTCAAGTATATAAACAACACCTTTATTAACCTCTATAGTTAAGTGTATTAACACCACCTTTATCAACCTGTATCTTGAAATATATAACTTCCATTTTTATCAACCTTTATTTTCAAATGTAGAAGTACCATTTTTATCAACCTTTATTTTCAAATTTATAAGTATCATTTTTATCAACCCGTATCTTAAAATATATAACTTCCATTTTTATCAACCTTTATTTTCAAATTTATAAGTATCATTTTTATCAACCTTTATTTTCAAATGTAGGAGTACCATTTTTATCAACCCGTACCTTAAAATATATAACTTCCATTTTTATCAACCTTTATTTTCAAATTTATAAGTATCATTTTTATCAACCTTTATTTTCAAATGTAGAAGTACCATTTTTATCAACCCGTATCTTAAAATATATAACTTCCATTTTTATCAACCTTTCTTTAACTTAGATTTCTTATGTAATAACATGAAGTATTGATAAGC
>NW_013789990.1:0-689 GCF_000517525.1 Limulus polyphemus
GTACTATTAGAACGTCCAACTATAAACAAAGGTTGATATTAGAACGTCCAACTCTGAACAAAGGTGCTATTAGAACGTATAACTATGAACAAAGGTACTATTAGAACGTCCAATTATGAACAAAGGTATTATTAGAACACCCAACTATGAACAAAGGTATTATTAGAACGTCCAACTATGAACAAAGGTATTATTAGAACATCCAACTCTGAACAAAGGTATTATTAGAACATCCAACTATGAACAAAGGTACTATTAGAACGTCCAACTATGAACTAAGGTATTATTAGAACATCCAACTATGGACAAAGGTATTATTAGAACATACAACTCTGAACAAAGGTACTATTAGAACGTATAACTATGAACAAAGGTACTATTAGAACGTCCAACTATGAACAAAGGTATTATTAGAACGTCCAACTATGAAGAAAGGTATTATTAGAACGTCCAACTATAAACAAAGGTTAATATTAAAACGTCCAACTCTGAACAAAGGTGCTGTTAGAACGTCCAACTCTGAACAAAGGTGCTGTTAGAACGTCCAACTCTGAACAAAGGTGCTGTTAGAACGTCCAACTATGAACAAAGGTACTATTAGAACGTCCAACTATGAACAAAGGTACTATTAGAACGTCCAACTATGAACAAAGGTTGATATTAGAACGTCCAACTTCTGAACAAAGGTA
>NW_013789991.1:0-627 GCF_000517525.1 Limulus polyphemus
TTCGGTAACCAGAGTAAAACCTAAGTGTTCATGGAGTAATTGTACCAAGTAAGGCTAAAGATGAATATGGTGGTTATAAATTTCTATAACTAGAGTTATACCTAGGTGTTCATGGAGTAGTTGTACCAAGTAAGGCTAAAAATGAGTATGGTGGTTATAAATTCGGTAACTAGAGTAACACCTAGGTGTTCGTGGAGTTGTAATACCAAGTAAGGCTAACGATGAGTATGGTGGTTATAAATTAAATAACTATAGTTACACCTAGGTATTCGTGGAGTAGTTGTACTAAGTAAGGCTAAAGATGAATATGGTGGTTATAAATTCGGTAACTAGAGTTACACCTAGGTATACGTGGAGTTGTTGTACCAAATAACGCTACAGATGAGTATGGTAGTTACAAATTCGGTAACCAGAGTTACACCTAGGTGTTCGTGGAGTTGTACCAAATAACGCTAAAGATGAGTATGGGGGCTATAAATTCGTAACTAGAGTTAAACCTAAGTGTTCATGGAGTAGTTGTACCAAGTAACGCTAAAGATGAGTATGGTGGTTATGAATTCGGTAACTAGAGTTACACCTAGGTATTCGTGAAATTGTTGTACCAAAAAACGCTATACGATGAGTATG
>NW_013789992.1:0-615 GCF_000517525.1 Limulus polyphemus
CTGACATTCATATCTGGGATGTGACTTCTAACGGGACTGAATATGTCTGCATTAGGGTTTAGCTGCGGGCTCTGTAAGGGGCTTGCCATTGTCTGGGGCTGATTAAGTCAATGGTCAATGTATCCTCCTTGTGTGAAAGACAATAGATCGTCCTTTAACGTATCTAATTCACTTTTAAATTTACTAATGTTTTCCATTTGCACTTCTTGCCACTGTTGTTGACTTTCCTGTAGTTGCTGCTGACTTTCCTGCAACTGTTGGAGACTTTCTTCCTGTTTCCTTTCTTGTTCCAGTTGCCACTGCTGTAATTTTTCTTCTTGTTTATTTTCTTTCTCCTCTAACAACTACTGTAATTTCTCTTGTTTATTTTGTTGTTCGAGCTGCCACTGTTGCAGGTTTTCTTGCCACTGCTGTAATTTTTCTTCTTGTTTCTTTTCTCGTTCATCTTGTTTCTTTTCTTTTTCCTCCAACCACTGCTGTAATTTCTCTTCTCGTTCTTCTTGTTTCTTTTCTTTTTCCTCCAACAACTGCTGTAATTTCTCTTCTCGTACTTCTTGTTTCTTTTCTTTTTCCTCCAACAACTGCTGTAATTTCTTTTGTTTATTCTGCTGTTCG
>NW_013789993.1:0-615 GCF_000517525.1 Limulus polyphemus
CCTGTTTTATTTAAGAAAGGACTTGTGTCGCTAAAGCTACGGAAAATCAATTAACGACTGGAGACGTAATAATAGTAATATATATATAAATCCCAAATTAAAGGTAGTAAAATACGCATATGATACACCAGTTACACAAGATAAAAACTATTTTTTTAACGGAAGGTGGTCCGCTAATACAGTAAAGAAGTTGAATGGGGTCCGCCGGTGGCAAAGTTTGGGAACCCCTGCTCTACTTCATTACTGATTCATACACATCGATGTATGGAACTTCAACTACATAATCATAGGGAAGTATTCATAGAGCATATTGATCTAACTGGATGCACAAACAAGAACATTATTAGACTATTTCCAACAAATATACTTGAAGTTATGTTAAAAAATAATAGAAAAGGTAATGTTTTGAGATATTTCCATCGTTCAGCTGCATATTCCAAAACTAAAAGTACTGTTACGACATCGGAAGTCACGTGACCCTGGTAACACGTAATGAGTATCTCGAACGTTCCTGAAGGCTCGAATGTTTGCTAGACACGCGCTCTTATAGTATATAAACCGGCAAATAAAGTGACGGGAGAGAGAATTGAATAGCAGACTGGGAGATAGAGACAG
>NW_013789994.1:0-615 GCF_000517525.1 Limulus polyphemus
AAATTATCTTCTATGACATCGGGGGTATTGTAGTTGACTTAAGTGCTGTGACATGCAAATCAACAGAAGCAGAAACACTTACCGGAATTTGGCCTTTGTTGTTCCCAAACGTCATTTTATCAAAATTAACTACAAACTTCCTCGGTAGTAAGTAGTCCAACCCTAGTATGCATTGGTCTTCAATGTCAGCCATGTATATTTTGTGTCTGTCCTTCATGCCCACGAGCTCAATAGTTACCATCACTGGTCCCCACAACTTTGCAGAATGTCCTATCAAACCACAGGGCTTCTGTATAGATTCTGGTACTCCTTTGTGATCTAGCAAGGGTTGATACTCACAAGGGTTTGCTGAGATGCACAGTTCCAACAACCTTTCTGGGTAACAGCCTTTCTTGTCATGGCATCTTCCCTGTTTTGAAGTTGCCAGCATTGAGCTCTCTTGTGCCCAGGTTTGTTACAGTGGCAGCAAAGTCCTTCAAACTTCTCCAAAAAATGCCCTCTTCTGATCTTGAATCCCAATGACTGTATCAACCTTGGTACCTCTGTGCTGGACTTAACATAGTATTCAAATTCAAGAGCTCTGGCCATTGCATCCTGCATAGTAGAGGGATGTGC
>NW_013789995.1:0-618 GCF_000517525.1 Limulus polyphemus
AGTTTGAGGTTTGCTGCTTTCAAACTCTTGAGTACTTCCTCTCTTGTTGCAAATACAATGACATCGTCCAGGTTTACTAGGGCTATCCTCCATTGTAGGCCTTCCAATACGCGTTCCATCAGCCTCTCAAAAGTTGCTGGAGCATTACTGAGCCCGAATGGCATCACTCGGTATTGCCAGAGACCTTGGCCATAACTAAATGCTGTCTTGGGTATATCTACTTCAGCCATTTCTACTTGATGGAAACCTGACTTTAAGTCCAGAGTTGAAAACCACCTGGCTCCACTTAGGGCCTCAAAAGTTTCATCAATTCTTGGCCGTGGGTATGAGTCTTTTTTGGTTATGCTGTTAAGAGCCCTGAAGTCTACACAACAATGTTGGGTCCATCCTTCTTCTGTACTAGTACAACAGGAGCTGACCAGGGACTATCTGATTTCTCAACTATCCCTTCCTTAATTAGACCATCCATGACTTTCTCTATCTCTTGTCGTTTTACTGGAGCTATTCTCCTTGGAGGGATCTCAATTTGATGGTGATTGCCTGTGTTTATTCTGTGCTCTACAAGGTTTGTGCAGCCGAAATCATGTTCTCCTTTCGAAAAGACGTCAGCATAATTTG
>NW_013789996.1:0-615 GCF_000517525.1 Limulus polyphemus
GACTTGGCTGGCACTGTAATAAACCTGGGCACAAGAGAGCTCAATGCTGGCAACTTCAACACAGGGGAGATGCCACAGCAGGAAAGGCTGCTATCCAGAAAGGTTGTTGGAACTGTGGAGAGCAAGGACATATGAGGAGCCAGTGTAAGAGGAATACCACCAATAAGTCAGCCTCGGGGAAACCAGTAGTGGTTGTTGCTGAGGGATGCCCACCAACCCCCCATTGTGAAAGTCCCAACAGCTAAGTGTAAAATGGCAAGCACACATAGTGTCTACATGGCAGGAAAGCTGGATGGCCAAAGGCGTGACTTTGTCATAGACTCTGCATCTCAGCAAACCCTTGTGGGTGTCAAGTTGCTGGGTCACAAAGGAGTACCAGAAGTTGTACAGAAGCTCTGTGGCTTGACAGGACATTATACACGGTTGTGGGGACCAGTGTGGGTAACTATTAAGCTCATGGGCATGAAGAACAGACAGAAAGTATACTTGGCTGACATTGAAGACCAATGCATATTAGGATTGGACTATTTACTACCGAGGAAGTGTGTAGTTAACTTCGATAAAATGACGTTTAGAAACAACAAAGGCCAGATTCCAGTAAGTGTTGCTGCATCT
>NW_013789997.1:0-614 GCF_000517525.1 Limulus polyphemus
TTTTAAGGCTAAAGTCGCCTGAACGAAATTTGATGAACCATCTTTGACACTTATGAACGGTCAAAACATTTCCATAAACGTCTTTGATATTCTTTGTGGCTACAGAGGCTTTGTTTCCCTTCTTGTATTCAAACAGCATTACATGCCGAATGTGTGTCTCGTCGTGTACTATCAGTATAAGGGATTAGTTTTTTTTTTTTATTTGCGAGTTATGGGGGCGCCATCAGCAGATGATATGCCCCCAAATCCCCTTATCTTATTTAGTTGAACTAGATACCTTCATCACTGCCATTTAGCATGAAGGAGAAGTTAGTAGTTACATATACACAATTTTTTTATTATTTTTTTATTATACTTTTTTTGTTGTTGTTGTAGTTAATTGTGTTACACTAAAAATCCTACAATGTCATGTTACTGGAAGAATACATATGGAAAAAGTTTACATAGTTAGTTCTTCTCGACTGGGGGCGACTCCAGCCGTTGGAGACAAGGATAAAAAAGTAGCCCTATTAGTAAAAAAAAAAGGACATTAATTTTTTATGTTATTTGTAATAACGAAGTTATATATTTCGGGATAGAGACAATTCGTAGTTAATAGAGAGAGATAGGTAAAA
>NW_013789998.1:0-615 GCF_000517525.1 Limulus polyphemus
CTATCGGTATAAAATGCTATAGACAGCCAAATATTAATAATAGGTAAACATGTAAAATGTACGATAGAAATACATATAAACAATGTATAAAGCTTTAAATACTTCTAAAGGAACAAGAATTAACAACAAATACAATTAGAATTGTGTAAACCTTGTAAAATAAAGCCACAAAAATGTTGAAATAATGCCACAATTAAACGTTTTGAAATTATATGTAATTCAGATTAATTAGAACATGCGTACATATACATACTAACGGTATGCATGCTTGTGTAATTTAATAATATAACGATTTGTGCTAATATACAGAGAAGCGAAACTATGTTTTTAAGAAAAGTTTAATCAAAGTTTCCTACTTTAACGGTGAAAAACTTTTACAGTTATGTGGCAGATATTTACAGCAATACAACAACTTATATTTAATGGAACAGTGAAATGTGTACAAGAATAAAAATTTCTACCGTTATGTGGCAGATATTTACAGCAATACAACAACTTATATTTAATGGAACAGTGAAATGTGTACAAGAATAAAAATTTCTACCGTTATGTGGTAGATATTTACAACAATACAACAACTTATAATTGATTGAACAGTAAAGTTTGTACAAGAAT
>NW_013789999.1:0-616 GCF_000517525.1 Limulus polyphemus
AACTAGTTTATTCTTTCTCGATACACCTATTTTTTAATACACAGAATTTCCACAGTCACTTTAAACTTAACAACCTTTATTACACACGCTATAAATCACAGTGATTCACACACTTTACTTACAGTGCCTACTCTTCGCTAGACTCAATTATCTATCTCTTCATTCTATCTGCATATCTCTGACCTTGTGCTGGTTTTTCTCGACAGGCTTATATACTAAAAAAGAGGGTGCCTGGTAAACACTCGGACATTCCAGCGTTCTTCGATATTTCATGATCCTTCTAGAAACTCCAGAGTGCATGCTCCCATCGTTGCGTGACTTCCGCTAACATAACAATGCTCCTTTCTTAGTATTGTTCATCCCAAACAATAGCCACTTACATTAAACCAATAAGTAATTAACAATGACTTAATTAAATGTACAGAACTTACAAACACAAAATTAAATTACAACAAAGTCTCTTAATCTTACAGGATGTATCTTCCTCCGTACTGGTCTCCTTCTCATTGGCTTCTGCTTCACGTGGGGTTCATCTGCTCAATCAGTAAATGTCCCTTTATTGGTAACAGTCACACCAGTGGTAGTAACTTCATTAACAGCTTCACTGTTTCCTTCT
>NW_013790000.1:0-611 GCF_000517525.1 Limulus polyphemus
CAGCTATGCCTGGCTAACAATACAAAGTTACAATGTCGTGGCTCACGTGCTCTCATGTTACCATATCCAATAATATAAAACTGACCTTTAGTCTTTACAAAGTGACCTGTTTTGGCTGTGTTTTTGTTGACTAGTATTTTGTAAAATACAGTCACATTTCAATTATTATACATTATATATGTATAAATATTATTACTATTTAGACTTTTATTAGAATATTAGACTACTATTTAGTTCTTAAACTTATATTTCTTAAAACTTAGAAGAGTAAATAAAGAAGTAAAGCGAACAATAATCTCTTCAAGTTATGACCTTTGTACTTGGTTGCTGGCTTAATGTAGGTTGCTAAGCCTTTGAAAGTTTTTGCACGTGGAGGATATGAAACAAAATAATTGTTTTTAGGCTTTATATATACAGTTGAATAACCATAAAATCATAAATTACTATATCAGTACCATAAAATTCTACTATAATTTATCAATCTTAGTAATTAAGCCGTATTTGGGTCTAAAAAATATGAAATTTTATTTGAGTCAGACTAAAGACACAACTTACCTTCTTGAATTCTTGGTTTTGAAAGAATGAGATGGTGTCCTAACACATGAAAATGG
>NW_013790001.1:0-615 GCF_000517525.1 Limulus polyphemus
ATTCGTGAAATGGCCCTGAAATTGCAAGTCCCTCATGAAACAGTATGTAAACATCTAAGGAAAATGGGAAAACTTCATAAAGAAGGTGCTTGGGTGTCTCACAAACTCTCCAATGATTATCATTTCCAACTTGTGAACGTTGCTTCGTCTTTTCTGGTGCATAATGCGCGTGAACCATTTTTGGACATAATTGTCACTGGTGATAAGAAATGGATTTTCTATGCAAATGTTAAACACCAAAAACAATGGCTCAGTCCTAGACAAAAACCACTTCAGACCCCAAAACCTGGACTCCATCTCCAGAAAGTGGTGCTTTGCATTTGGTGGGACATCAAAGGAGTAATTCATTTTGAACTCTTCAATCCACAGCAAACTGTCAATGCAAAGATCTATAGTCAGCAACTGGAACGTTTAAATCAAGCCCTTAATCAGAAACGCCCTTCACTCGTCAATTGCAACGGTGTTCTTCTTCTCCACGACAATGGCACATTTGACGCAACACAAGATTATGGGCTTGGGTTAGGAAGTTCTCCCCCAACCACCATATTCTACAGATATGACACCATCAGATTACCATCTTTTTCGCTCACTGCAATACCATCTTAATAGGAAAAC
>NW_013790002.1:0-614 GCF_000517525.1 Limulus polyphemus
TGGTATCAATTTCTCTCCATCACGTGCATATTTTTCACAAAACGTCATACGTACTTTTACATAAGTGAATCGTTTTTATTGAAATCGAGTCACATTTTGTTATCCTTAAAATGTTGACAATCACTGTCTATAGATTTCTCTAGACGAATCGCGACGCGAGAGTCTTATCGGTCCTTCTAGAACTCACGAGAAACACACCACTAGTATATAAACAGTTAACAGTCCGCATGACGTGTCATTTCTGGATAGTATTTGTTTGTGCGTGCATTTTGACATTTGTTTTTCTTTTCAATGTTAATTATTCGTCGCTATGTGTAAATGACCCAAAAATATTCGGTTATATGTATGGTAAATTTGTTGTAAAGAAACAAAAGCAAAACGTTACAGAATTCGTCAAAAAGCGTATTACGAGTATTTTGTAATAAAACATATTGTTTCACGAGAGACATACAATTTCAGGGCCATTTCACCAGTGTGTTGCCTTGAGTTAGACTCAACAAGCGTCTTCAGAGAATCAATATCAACATGTCGACCCCTGCCATCAAAAGTAACCCGAAAGAACTTTGCTGAACCATCGTTGACACTTTACGAACGTTCAAAACATTTCCATAAAC
>NW_013790003.1:0-614 GCF_000517525.1 Limulus polyphemus
CTTGGCTTTGAAGCAAAAAACATGTCGATGTCCTCTTTAACATCTTCCACATTTGGATACGTTTTCTCATTAAAATGGTGTTGCAGCGAATGAAACAGATGATAATCTGATGGTTCCATATCTGGAGAATATGGTGGTAGGGGGAGAACTTCCCAACCCAACTCCATAATCTTGTGTTGCGTCAAACGTGTTCGTGTGGACGTGTATTTCCAATTGACGAGTGAAGGGCGTTTCTGTTAAAGGACTCGATTTAAACGTTCCAGTTGTTGACTATAGATCTCTGCATTGACAGTTCGCTTTGGATTGAGGAGTTCGAAATGAATTACTCATTCGATGTCCCACCAAATACAAAGCATCACTTTCTGTGGATAGGGTCCAGGTTTTGGGGTTGGAAGTGGTTTTTCTCTAGGATTTAGCCATTGTTTTTGGCGTTTAATATTCGCATAGAGAATCCATTTTTCATCACTGGTGACAATTCTGTCCAGAAATGGTTCACGCACATTACGTGCCAGAGGAGACGAAGCAACGTTCAGACGTTGGAAACGATGATAATCGGAGATTTCGTGAGGCACCCAAACACCTTCTTTATGGAGTTTTCCTATATTTCTTAAATG
>NW_013790004.1:0-611 GCF_000517525.1 Limulus polyphemus
AATGTTAGTACTATATATTACTCAATTCTTAATTAAAAGTAATAATTAAAAAAACACAGATAAACATTGATTTTTGTGTGTCATGTGGTATGTTGAATGCAGCACTGGTTCAAATGAGATGTATGTGAAATCAAAATACTAAGTATATAAATTCCAAAGAATTAGAAACTCAAATTACCAATATTGACAAGTTAGAATATAAAATAAGAATGTCTTATCTTTTCTATTTGCTAAGATATTGCTCATGTAATAAATCAAACAGTTGCACCCCACCCACCTCTTTCCATTTTTGGAAACGCTCCCTTATATACATTTACTTCTATGTATGACACAAATAACCAATCAGAAGCTCAAAATGTCCCCCTAGTGGCTTTCTCAGCCATTTTAACAAGCTTGGACACCATTTCTTTCTTTTGAACTAATATTTCAGGGAGGTAAGATGCATCTTTAGTCTGCTCGAAATTTCATATTTTTTTAGACTAAAATACATCTTAGTTGCTAAGCTTGATAAATGATAGCAAGAGTGAAATTTTTATAGGCTTACAACCTATGTCAACCAGCAACCGAGTACGAAGGTCATAACAAGAACAGATAATTATTTGCTTTACTTC
>NW_013790005.1:0-617 GCF_000517525.1 Limulus polyphemus
GTCTTAACACGCCTAATAACAAGACGCGAACCAAAAAAAGAGTATCTATTATTTGTTTGTTCTCCTGAAGAAGAATAGTCAGCTATTCGAAAGCGCTCGAGCTTTGAGTCTTGTTTTAAGTCTAATACACTTCATATGTGATCGTTTGTGCTAACTCTTTTATCAAAAAAAAATATCATTAGTTTGCTATAGTCTGTGAGCTATAAACTTCGGAAGCTATAACTGTGATTGTTATAATGCTTATCAATCGGAAAACTTCAGATATTTGACCAGGAACCTTTACAAAGTTCGAGCATTACAAATCATTTAACTTTAGTGGATTCTCATCGGATATTATTATTATTACGAAAACATTATATAAAGTCATCGTGAATTATACCTACGTCAACTCGTAATCAACTTGCTCATAAGATATCGAAGAAGTTCTAAACTAGAAAGAATACTTTATATTGCTTGTAAGTTTGTGAAACTTTTATTTATAAGTCATTGTTTGTAGTAACCAATTTTAATAACTGTTATTGTAAATTGTATTGTTGTGTGTATATTAAAAAGTATTTAGGTTAAAAAAGAAAAACCGCGTGTATCAATTTTGATCACAAATATCATAAACTGACTAC
>NW_013790006.1:0-1048 GCF_000517525.1 Limulus polyphemus
ATTACCTCTGTTATCCCGTCACGTTGTGACCATCTTATATATATACAAGACTAACACATACCTAGTAAATGCTAGGACATTCATGAAGGAACCCTCCTTAGTATTGTTCGTCCCGAACAATAGCCACTTACAATAAACCAATAACAATTAACAATAACTTAATTAAGTGTACAGAATTACAAACACAAAATTACAATTCAACAAAGTCTATTAATTTTACAGAACGTATCTTCTTCCGTACTGGTCTCCGTCTCGTTGGCTTCTGCTTCATGTGGGATTCATCTGCTTCATCAATAAATGCCTATTCGTCAGTAACAGTCACATCAGTGGTAGTAACTTCATCAAGAGCTTCACCATTTCCCTTCTCAAAACTGAGTAGAGTTTCTTCCTCGATGGTGGCTTCTTCAGGTGGCACGTCTTCAGCAGTGTCATTTGTTCTGTTGTCCACTTCGTCCCAACTGAAATGTCCTGGACCGTGATAACGCCAAAGCCTGTTGGCATGCACCACTTTTGGCTTACCTCGCCGACCACATTTTACACAGAAAGTCACATCTGAGAGATGGTCCATTATGTCATATGGGCCTTCCCATGAAGAAGACAACTTAGGAGACTTCCCTTTGGTCTTCCTGGGATTATACAACCAGGAGACAAGGTGTGGTTACAAAGCTGACTTCAGTAGATCTCTTAGCATAAGTTAACTTCATCGAATCAGCAGACGTTTTCAAGTTTGAACGCACTTGATGGTGAATATCATCCATCCTTTCCGATAACACTTTCACGAACTCTGGCACATTTTCAGACAACTCTTCGTAAGGTTGGCATCCTGTTATCAGGTCCACTGACAACCGAAGTTCCCAACTAAACATCAACTTTGCTGGAGTGTATCTAGTGGTTTCATGCTCTGCTGTCCTATAGGCCATCAACAGTGGAGGGAGTAAGACATCCCAGTCATCTTGACGGCTATTAGAAAACTTTGCCAATTCCTGTCCCAGTGTCCAATTGTACTTTTCTACCATCCCATCGGACTGTGGATGAAGTGGCGTTGTCC
>NW_013790007.1:0-613 GCF_000517525.1 Limulus polyphemus
AAGAGACTGGCAGGGTCTAGTGTATTTTTAATCAATGCATTGTTTACCAGTCCTATGTTCAGGCCTTGGTTTAATTAATCCTCTCCTTCTCTTGCTGGCCAGTCAAAATCCCTTGCTGTATTCAGGAGCTATATTTTTCTTTGTGCACCTGCGATAGTAATATTTTTTAATGTATTATTGTTCAGAATTCCTGGTCCCCTGTTCATCCTAACAAGGCATGCGAGTAATGATGGGAAAGTATCCTATTAGAATATGGCTGCTGAAGCAATTGGGTTATTTCCGAGGGAATTTACAATTGCTTCAATGTTTTTAGAAGTTTTATTAATTTAAAAAGTTTAAGAATAAAGTTAAATTAACTAAGAAAGAAACAAAATTTCAGTGGACAGATAAAAGACAGGAAGCATTCGAAAAACTGAGAGAAGCTTTATTAAAAACACCAATCCTAAGCTACCCAGATTTTGGTAAGGAATTTATCTTAAGCACAGATGCTTCAGATTTCGCTATAGGTGCAGTTTTATCACAGTTAGATGAAAATGGCAAAAAACACCCTATAGCTTATCAAAGTAGACAGTTAGGAAAAGCTGAAATAAATTACTCAGTTACAAAACAAGAG
>NW_013790008.1:0-615 GCF_000517525.1 Limulus polyphemus
GAGCAGCGTCCGGGTCGTCCTGGTCCATCGGAGAGGACAGAAAGGGCTGTGAAGACTAGCATCGAAATGGATCCCAGATTAACGACTGCAGAAGTGGCCAAAGCTGGTGAGATGAGCCCGAAATCTGTTCAACGGATTCTCCACAGATGGGGTTATCGTTGCAGAGCGGCTAGACGGAAGCCCTTATTAAGACGTGCCAACATAGTCAGACGAAAGAAGTGGACAAGTGATATGATGACCAAGCCTCTGTTATTTTGGAAGACCGTATTGTTCTCAGACGAATCAAGATTCGCTCAATTTTCGGACAGTGGAAGGATATGGGTCGGGAGAATGCCTCACCAAGAGTTTTGGCTCAACAGATTGAGCCAACTGTAAAGCATGGTGGTTTCAGCGTGATGGTTTGGGGAGCTGTTTGGGTTGGTGGGAGATCGAGCTTAGTGGAGTGCGTTGGCGACATACATTTTGCGAAATAGGTCGAAATATTGGAGGAAGGACTCTTGCCACTTTATTCCTCGGGTTTCGTGGACAAGAACACATCGTTGTTCCATGAAGATGGAGCACCGTGCCACACTGCTAGAAACACCCAAAAGTGGCAGGAAGAAAATGGTATCCAGA
>NW_013790009.1:0-614 GCF_000517525.1 Limulus polyphemus
GTATCGGGAAATCAGAGATGAACACTAGATGATAAATACGGAAGTGATGTTACGTCTTCATGTTGAATATTAAGATACAAAATGCCATTTTTTAATAATATGATAGCAAAAGTTGATAGTAATATATACACATATATATATGTAACGATTTAAATCATACATTAGTTCGTAGTCTTAAAACTTCAAGTGTTTAGACTGCATTAATTCGTTGTTCCTAAACTTTATAAAAATACAGAGGTTGTGTAGTGGAGAAGTTAAGTTGTAGCAACTTATATTAGAAACAAAATATAAAGACCATTACTACGCTGAACAGAGTAGAACACCTTTTCATTGTATTCTAAATACTAATATATTACCACTTACGAAAGTATCTACCTGTTCAAAAATAAATATGAAGCAAATATATCATTCGATTCACCATATGTCACTGAGTTATACCGATTTGATCTTATCTAGGGTTAATGATGAGGGGTGGAATTTCCCGAAACCAGTGTAACTCGGTGACAAGTGGTTGTTTGTTTTGAATTTCGCGCAAAGTTACACGAGGGCTATCTGCGCTAGCCTTCCCTAATTTAGCAGTGTAAGACTAGAGGGAAGGCGGCTAATCATCATCA
>NW_013790010.1:0-616 GCF_000517525.1 Limulus polyphemus
GGTTTAGCTGCAGGGTCTGGAAGGGGCTTTCCGTTGTCTGGGGCTGATTGGGTCCATGACTAATATATCCTCCCTGTGTAAAAGACAGTAAATCGTCCTTTAATGTATTTAATTCACTTTGAATTTTACTAATCTTTTCCATTTGTACTTCATGCTGATGTTGTACTCTCTCTCCTTGTTCTTCTTGTTTCCTTTCTTGTTCCAGTTGCCACTGGTGCTGGTTTTCTTGAAATTTACTAATATTTTCCATTTGTACTTCTTATTTCCTTTCTTGTTTATTTTCTCGTTGTTCTTTTTTTTTCTTGTTTATTTTCTCGTTCTTCTTGTTTCTTTTGCTGTTCTTGTATTGCTACCATCAGATCTGCTAAGCTTTAGTTTGATTTGCCACTTCTCGTTTCCATCTTCTTTTTTCTTTCTTTTTCATCCCACTCTCTGATACCAGTTTGTTATGTATCTGCTTGTTTGTTAATTTCCGGTAGAAATTCTTTCCGAGAAACTTCAGCAATACATGTCCTTTCTTGGTTAAACCAGTTTATTCTTTCTGGATGCAAACTTTTAGCACTCGATAATTTCACAATCAGTACGTTTTTAAACTTAACTACTTTTATAATACACG
>NW_013790011.1:0-616 GCF_000517525.1 Limulus polyphemus
ACCAAAAGACGTAGATTTCACACAAAAAAATTAGGATGAATTAGGATGCATATTCGTTTGACATCATTGTTCTTCACTTTTTTTAGTTTGTTTGTATTTTTGTTAACAAAAATAGTAATAAAAATGTTCATTGTGGTAAACAAAATAATAGTTTTTTTTTCTTCCCGATCTGTAAAAAAATCCTTACGTGATAGAAAAAAAAATATTATTTTCGAAATCTGCGTAGCTGAATTATGGAAAATACGTTATTAAAACCAAAACAGCTTTTATGAAGTTTAAATTCACTCTTTTCGAGATTATCATATCAAGAGTAAATTTTACATAAGAAACCCTTTAAATACACAGTCGAAATTTAATCAAGTTTACTTTAGGTTCTGGTAATGAGTGTTTATTTGGTTTTATATAAGTAAGGTATTCATAATAGTTTTTATAATGTTTGGTAGTTTTGGTGTGAAGTGTTTGTTAGCTATTTGTGTTAATAACGTAATATCATAATGTTCGGCAGTATTGGTGTGAAGTGTTTGTTGGCTATTTGTGTTAATAATGTAATATCATAATGTTCGGCAGTATTGGTGTGAAGTGTTTGTTGGCTATTTGTGTTAATAATGTAATATCA
>NW_013790012.1:0-943 GCF_000517525.1 Limulus polyphemus
AGTTCAATATATTAGAGTTGTGTATAAGTTCAATATATTATGGTTGTGTAAGTTCAATATATTATTGTTGTGTATAAGTTCAATATATTATTGTTATGTATAAGTTCAATATAATATGGTTGTATAAGTTCAATATATTAGAGTTGTGTATAAGTTCAATATATTATGGTTGTGTAAGTTCAATTAGTTGTGGTTATGTACATATAATATTCTACAATAATTACAGACAGTTATAGTAATATTTAAATAAAATAAGTTACAGTAGTGATATCATTATATTATATAAATAACAGGTCTATAGGATTGCGATTGTATGTAAAAGATGTTGGAGAAATGATAAATAATATTAATAAAAATATGTTGTGGTGACATGAGCATAAACGATGGCATGATAACGTTAAGTACATACGAGTGTCACTAGGATTCTCGAAAGGAATTTATCATTATTGGCATTCCAGTATTATAATAACAAAATAAAAAGAGCAGTTTTATTCAAACCATAAAATGAGCTTTCTCTGAAAGTTTTAGTTTGAGGTTGAGTGAGACTTTAATTCCAGTCGAACACGTAAAATTATTTGACGATGATAAATAGAAACTTAGTTATCTAGTTAGACTGGAGAATGTGTGGGAGACATAACCTATGTTATCCGTAAGTTTATAATATTGGAAGATGTAGTTAGTTTGTAAATAATAAAAATGCTGTTTGACCGAAGAAAATAAGTAACTTTTTTTTGTTTGAAGTTAAGTACAAAGCTACACAATGGGCTATCTGTGCTCTGCTCACCACGGGTATCGAAACCCGGTTTCTAGCGTTGTAAGTCCGCAGACATACCACTGTGCCACTGGGGGCATGCCCTTTTTTTCTCTTCGCCATTTCTTATTTATTTGTTCTATACACATAACTTGAACTGTCATGTATAATTATGTTACTTTTTCATTTCTT
>NW_013790013.1:0-613 GCF_000517525.1 Limulus polyphemus
TTTCAAACAGAGTACCTGCTTTTATAAATATTATTAACTAGTGGTAATTTAACAAAAATCATAATCCTGGTGTAAATGATGTTATCATTACCCCTTGAAGTTAGCTTTCTTACAGAAATGTGGTGTTCCTTTAAAAAGCTTAAGTACAGGTTGAAACAGGAATTACCAACAAATAATAGATAAACAATAGATATTACAGTTGGAACCTCATTATATTCAGAACTTGGTTATAAATACAACTTTCCTATGTGTATTGAAACACTGTATTAAAAAAAGCAAACAAGAAAAAAACTATTCAAAAAAGTAAGTAAATATAGAGATGATTAATATAAATCCTTCAAAAACAATGCAAACAAGATAGTAGGGATGGCACTTACATCATCCCTACATAATAGCACAGGCAAGAATTAACATATAGTAATATATATATAACTATTCAATCACAGTTGAATTTAATTTATCCTATTTTTATTTATGAACATTCCACTACACTGTGTGCCTGTGCTATTATGTAGAAGTGATGTAAATGTCATTCTTACTATATTGTTTGCACTGTTTTTGAAGAATTCAAACTTTCATTAATTTAGACAGATTGTAAGTTTTTGTAAAGTTT
>NW_013790014.1:0-614 GCF_000517525.1 Limulus polyphemus
ATTACGTGTAAGTACTCTATGTTTAATAAAAATAAAAAATATAAGCTGTAATCTTGGTCTTTCTTAATAAGTTTAACACAACGATGTTCATGTACACTAAGATAATATCTAGTTATTTAAAGTGACTCCTAATTAAATGTAAATACTCTTTGTTTCTTCTAAAATAAAGAATATAACTTGTAATCTTGTTCATTTTTCATATGTTTACACAACCAACTCCATGTATACTAAGCCAATATCTAGTTTTTACAATGTCTCCTAATTACGTGTAAATACTCTTTGTTTACTATAAAATAAAGAATATCATACGTAATCTTTTTTGTTTTTTTATATATTTAACAAAACCAACTTCATGTACACCAAGATAATACATAGTTATTTAAAGTGACTCCTAATTATGTGTAAATATTCTTTGTTTACTACAAAATAAAGAATGTAAGCTGTAACCTTTCTCTTTTTTATATCTTTAACAAAACGTACTTCATGTACACTAAGATAATATCTAGTTATTTAAAGTGACTCTCAATTACGTGTAAATAATCTTTGTTTACTATAAAATAAAGAATATAAGCTGTAATCTTGTTATCTCTTTACAAGTTTAAGACAACAATGTT
>NW_013790015.1:0-614 GCF_000517525.1 Limulus polyphemus
GATAGAACAATGCGTTACTAAAGAAATTATTTGTTAGAAACAGAACTTTAATAAGAGAACAACTTGTTAGTAATCCATCCAGGTGATTACCATTACAACTTCTATAGGATGTCTGTTTGTTTATTTGTTTGTAATTAAGCACAAAGCTACACAATGAGCTATCTTTGCTCTGCCCACCCACAGGTATCGAAACCCGGATTCTAGCGTTGTAAGTCCGCAGACATGCCGCTGTGCTACTGGGGGCTATAGGATATCAGCTACTAAAGCTTTTCCCCAAACTTGTATGAATCCATACAAGTGAGTACTATTAAAATTTCTATAGGATGTGTAACGTATTATAATTTCGAATGGTCTGAAATTGAGTTAAATGATACTTTAAATTTAGTAGTTAAATTATACTTTGGATTTAGCAATTAAGTAAAAGCCGATATGTAGTCAGTTTATGTATTTGCCAACAAGATTGATACAAACAGTTTTTTTTTTCATCACAAATATGTTTTAATATACAAACAACAATACAATTTACAATAACAGTTATCACCAATAGTTATTACACACAATGATTTATATACAAAAATTTTACAAACTTACAAGCAATATAAAGTCTTCTTTCC
>NW_013790016.1:0-4021 GCF_000517525.1 Limulus polyphemus
GGTGATGGTGAAAATAAGCTTAGTGTTATGATATTTATAATTTATTTGTCGCTGTATGTTAGTTTTGCCTTAATTTTTTGTGTTTAACAGTCTTTAATGTTCTGTATGTTGTCCTAATTTTTAGCACAAGATGGTAAAATGTTTTAGTTTTCATTAAAACCAAAAATTTAAGAAGTGATTAAATACTTAATAGCAAAAAGATGCATGTTTGTAAAATGAACGTGAGTTTTTATAATAGTTAGACTAATATATTTGTTAATTTGGTAACTAACGGTATATATTAACATTGCATTTAAAATTCTTGCTGATAAAACGGTAATTCGTAAAATAAGGATAACAAAAATTGTATCGACACTACTAATGAGAAGGTACTATTTGTTTGTTTTGCTAATTTATTAGTTTCGATCTACTTGAGCTATTCAATATACATATACAATTTATTAATATGTAGTATAAAATATCTTGTACATAAATATGCACACACAGTTATATATGTATGTATATATATGTTCGTGAATATATGCTTTATATATTCACGAACAATTCTTATATCTTACTATCAAAAATACAAAGAAAACAAGGTACTTACATTGTAGGTGAAATTAACCGATCACGTGTCGAAAATACAATGGGCATCACATTGATATACATCCGATATTGAGAAAAGAAATCATCTTGTATAGTTCTTCCTCAATGGGGTATAATGAAAACACTGTACTGGTATGTTACGTATAATTAGAATTGCGTTGGGGACGTTTGGGTTTCATTATTATATTCGTACTTCTTATTAACAGCAAGTGTAAAAAGGTTATGCCATCTTGTTTTTTTTAAAGTTATTTATTGTGTGATAATATAAAACATAAAATGAATATAGCGAAAAGAGAGAAAGACTAAATAAATATAAACAATATATAAAGTTCACTATTCAAACATTCATTCGTAATTATTTCTACCCCACCCCTTTTTTTATTTATAATGAATCACTTAATATCATGCCATATTCCAATAACAGATAGGAAACTTCCATTTCTACAAAAGTGTAGTGAAAAAGTATATAACCACTAGTTAATATATAAGGAAAAAAGGATATGTATGTCCGATAGTTAGATTATCATTTTCTATATTACTTTAACATGGTAGTTATATCATGAATAGCTAAAGTAAACCAAAAGATTGAGTAAAAAAACTAATTATAAAAGATATGCTCATATTTGATATTCATTTTATGTAGTTTAAAAGTTAATAATATTTTTAATGTTATTAACATATGTGCAATGTGGTGTCATCTAGTGCTACAAAATTAAACTACACTACAATAAAAGATAATTATTGCACTAGTAGATATTATGAAAAGATATGACAAACTTGAATGACAGCCTCTGCTACTCATTTTTCAGAATTACATACTTCCTCGTTAACATTATTACTCAACATAAAATGTAATTCAATCTAACGTTTGATAAAACGAATCTCAAGTTATACTACGGTTATTCAATTTACGACTTCTGATTATAATTAATGTAAAAGATACTAATAGTACTTGTTTTAAAGAGATAACAAATAAAATAGTTTTATTGAAAACAAATATTTTGAGGTGTTTCTAAAATTTAAGGATTTAATAAATGATATTTAAAAGAAAGAAAACTAATATTAACACAATATTCACTTTACACTCTGAATAGTAAACAAAAGCTATCTTCATGTACAATCACTTACAAAAATATAAAAAAAAATGTTGAAAGTTTTAAAAATGAAATCTACATTTAATTATTCCTATTCAATAGGGAAATAATTTAAAAGAATTTTAACCACCATACATTGTACAACAAGTAAACATCTTATTTGTCCCAAATGTAAGTAATCATATTATGAAAATTTAGATTTCTAAACGTTAGTGTACGCTTCCTTTTCATTTAATTTATACATCTATTTATTGAATAGTGTTCCTGTAAGTTATTTTACAACTTTATTCCTAGGCTATAGATGTTTATTCATAGAATTTAAGGATAATATATCGAGCTATAATTCATTAATGACAACTACACCAACTTTCCTTTCTTTTCTATTGTTCAAAAGTAACATTTTCATATAATATTTAAATAGAAACCATTAAATATGAGTACGTATACCCTTAGTACACAAAGTCAAGTAATACAATATTAAAATATCACTATAATAAAATCTTAAAATTATTTTTTAAAACATGTCTTAATTTTCATAAAGTTGTTTTCCAAAATATTTCATATAATTGTGCTGCCATCTACTCTTCAGTTTATACGTTTTTAATTAGATATTATTAAAAAGCAGTAATGTTAGTGTAAATATGTTTACATTTCTTCATCTCATGGGATAATGAAATAAATGTGGAGGTTTAAAACTGGATTTAGTAGTTTTCACACTTACGCTGCTAGAAAGAAATTCACTATTGTCTATTATTCCAAAATATTTTTTATAATAAAAATGTTTTCTGTATATTTTTTAACATCTGTGTAGTGGTATTTTTTAGTGCACACATCTTTTACTTTCCATATCTTCTTAATTAAGCATCTCTATCTTTTACATAGAATGATACATACTTATTCATCATTGTATCACTACTTCTATTTAAATACCACACTTTTAATCATACCACTAAATGCTTAATAATACCAGTAATATAGTAATTATTTCAGTAACAAAAACCTTCAAAACGAATATATTCAACTTCACTTTTCGTATGTTTTATTAGTCGCAGAGTATTCTTATGATGGTACAATGACTCATAATCAACAGAGAATAAACTGCTTGTTGTAAAAATAAGTTAATTATTTAACTATATTACGATTGTGTAGGCTCAATTGTTTTAGAGTTTCGAAAATAATACCTCGATTACAATAATCAACAATTACCATAGAGTATTTAGTATTATTAACAATTATAATGTGGAATAAAGAATTTTCTGAAGTGCAATTATCAACAAAAATATTCCTCTACAATTCATTTAACTTTCACTTACGTATTTCCTTCTTGCCACTTTATGAAAACTTAAATACAGTACGATAAATTCTTCAATACTAAACCTATCATTCTATGTAAAAGATAGATACTTAATTAAAAAGATATGGAAAGTAAACAATCTCATAAATTAAATATGGAATGGGGAGTTGTTAGCATTCGTCCAATGTTTGTTATTTTCTTTATAAACCTTTAGTTTCACCTATACTCATATTTAAGTTTGTAAATGAAACTTTGTATTTGGGGAAATAATAGTAATAACAGTATTAAAAATGTACGAAGAAATTTAGTGAGTGAAATGAATAAAAAAGTATTTTAAAACAGAACCAGGAGTGGAGTGTCAGTTACTTTAACATTATCGTTCTTAGTACATCACAATTATTTCAAATACAACTTCAGGTAAGAGGAATATTGTTACACATGTAAATTAAATAGGATTCGACAAAAGTGAACTAATAAATTAATAATTAAAATCAAAAGCAACAGATGGAAGAGGAACACACTGTTACTCTATCGTTATGCATAAAAGCCATACAATATTCAATTTGAGAAAATTTCACAGACTCCATTTTAAGGAGAGAATACTGTAAGAAACAGAACCAAACGATCAACTCAGGAAACGAGGTTTAGAGGTTAGGTTTAGAGGTTGGGTTAGGTTTAGAGGTTGGGTTAGGTTTAGAGGTTGGGTTAGGTTTAGAGGTTGGGTTGGGTTAGGTTTAGAGGTTGGGTTGGGTTAGGTTTAGAGGTTGGGTTGGGTTAGGTTTAGAGGTTGGGTTGGGTTAGGTTTAGAGGTTGGGTTGGGTTAGGTTGGGTTGGTTAGGTTTAGGTTTAGGTTTAGGTTTGGTTAGGTTTGGTTAGGTTTAGGTTTAGGTTTGGGTTTTGGTTTGGTTAGGTTAGGTTTTAGGTTAGGTTTTAGGTTAGGTTTTAGGTTAGGTTTTAGGTTAGGTTTTAGGTTAGGTTTTAGGTTAGGTTTTAGGTTAGGTTTTAGGTTAGGTTTTAGGTTAGGTTTTAGGTTAGGTTTTAGGTT
>NW_013790017.1:0-615 GCF_000517525.1 Limulus polyphemus
GTACACGGTTAGACCATTCAAGTTCAGGGATAGGCGTTGGATTGCCTGCTACTGAGACGAGCCATTCCAAGCAGTTATCTGCCTGAGATGTTTTACAAAATAGCTCAGTTTGTCTTTTGCTACACCTTCAAATATCTGGGGACAAAATCTGCTTGGTTTCACTCAGAGAAACCTGCAGGTTCTCAGATGTATCCCAATCTTCTACTTTTGATACTTCCAACTTATCAATAGAGTCTAGAGCTGGTTCGTTCAAGCTGTATATGGTTCAATAGACTTTTTCAGAGACTCCAACTTTAGGATGATTATTCTGTCTCTATTCCGGAAGAGCAGAGTGACGAGTTGCTTTGGCAGCATATTTAGATGCTTTTTCCGACCCCAGATTTCTTTATGATTCTTGGTTTCTCTGGCAGAATACCGTAATATATGGCCTTCTTTGGTTAATGCTTGCTGTCTCACCTGTGATAAAACACCTCTGATTGTTGGACTATGTCCTAAGTGACACGTTCAGTACTTCTTTACTGGTAGTAGGTGGTCTGGATCAGAGCCAGATATGTGCTACTCTGGCTAGCAACAACCTGGAAGTCCTTCTTAGGCTGCCCCATTTATTTCGGGCTC
>NW_013790018.1:0-614 GCF_000517525.1 Limulus polyphemus
TGCCATGGCAGGAAAGGTTGCTACCCAGAAAGTTTGTTGGAACTGTGGAAAGCAAGGACATATGAGGAGCCAGTGTAAGAAGAATATTACCAACAAGTCAGCCTCAAGGAGACCAGTAGTGGTTGGTATTGAGCGACGCCCACCAACCCCCATCATGAAAGTCCCAACAGCTAGGTGTAAAATGCCAAGCACACACAGTGTCTATGTGACAGGAAAGCTAGATGGCCAATGGTGCAACTTTGTCATAGATTCTGCGTCTCAGCAAACCCTTGTGAGCATCAAGGTGTTAAATCACAAAGGAGTACCAGAAGCCTTAGAGAAGCTTTGTGGTGTGACAGGACATTCTACAAGATTGTGGGGACCAGTGTGGGTGACTATTGAGCTCATGGGCATAAAGGACAGACAGAAAGTATACTTAGCTGACATGGAAGACGAATGCATATTAGGAGTGGACTATCTACTACCGAAAAGTTTGTAATTGATTTTGATAAAATGATGTTTGGGAACAACAAAGGCCAAGTTCCGGTAACTTTTAAAAGAGAGGTTGAACTAATTAGGTGCCATCAAGCTGAAGTCAAGCCGACTGAAAGAGTTGATGATGGTGAAGTGGAACC
>NW_013790019.1:0-616 GCF_000517525.1 Limulus polyphemus
TAACTTGTATCTTGTAAGAATTAACAAGCAAACATACAGAGACGTAACAAACTAGTAGAGAAGTGGGATGAAAAAAAAAATGGAAACGAGAGGCGGAAAATCAAACTACAGCTTAGCAGACTTGATGGCAGCAATACAAGAGCAGCAAAAGAAACAAGAAGAACGAGAAAAGAAACAAGAAGAGAGACAACAGCAGTTGCAAGAAAACCTGCAACAGTGGCAGCTCGACCAACAAAATAAACAAGAAGAGAGGTTACAACAGTTGTTAGATGAAAAAGAAAAGAAACAAGAAGAATGAGAAGAGAAATTACAACAGTGGTTGGAGGAAAAAGAAAAGAAACAAGAAGAGAGACAACAGCAGTGGCAAATAAACCTGCAACAGTGGCAGCTCGAACAGCAAAATAAACAAGAGAGACTACAGCAGTGGTTGGAGAATAAAGAAAATAAACAAGAAGAGAGATTACAGCAGTGGCAATTGGAACAAGAAAGGAAACAGGAAGAAAGTATCCAACAGTTGCAGGAAAGTCAGCAGCAACTACAGGAAAGTCAACAACAGTGGCAAGAAGTACAAATGAAAAACATTGGTAAATTTAAAAGTGATGATTTATTGTCTTTT
>NW_013790020.1:0-616 GCF_000517525.1 Limulus polyphemus
GCGAATCTTTGACACCAAAGTTCAACTATGTGACAATAACCATGAATCTTTGACCCCAAAATACAACTATGTGATGATAACCATGAATCTTTGACACAAAAGTATAACTATGTGACAATAACCATGAATCTTTGACCCCAAAGTATAACTATGTGACAACTATGAATATTTGACCCCAAAGTATAACTATGTGACGATAATCATGAATCTTTGACACCAAAGTACAACCATGTGACGATAACCATGAATCTTTGACACCAAAGTACAACCATGTGACAATAACCATGAATCTTTGACACCAAAGTACAACTATGTGACAATAACCATGAATATTTGACACCAAAGTACAACTATGTGACGATAACCATGAATCTTTGGATTAATGGTCTAGGTTTGCTAACAACTATACTGTGCTCAGCTCTACTCATACCATGCTATGGTTAGTAAAACACTTTTTTTTTCTTGATGAGTATAAAAAATGTAACATTATGCAGAATCCTATGCTACATTTTTCATACTCTGCTACTCTGTTGGTCACACATGAACATTTAAATTATTGTTTGTTTGTTTGTTTTTGAATTTCGCGCAAAGCTACACTAGGGCTATCTGCGCTAGC
>NW_013790021.1:0-615 GCF_000517525.1 Limulus polyphemus
AGCTTTTCTTTCTATTCATGTCTCAACACTATTTATATAGCCTATTTTCAACAGCAACAATTGTCATGGTGCTGACTCAAGTATTGCAAACACGTGAAGATCGATTGTAATTGTACATGTACTAAAATATTTCAAAAGGCAATTCCCATTTTTAAAGAATAAACTCTTAATCTAGTGTATAGGATCTTTAAAGACTTTGAATATGAAGAAGTGTTAGTTACTTTTACAGACACATGAGTTCTACGTTTATATTACCACTAACCTTAATTTTGCAATTTCTCATTCACATTTCGTTGGTTTTCTAGAGTTAATTACAGTTTAGATGTGTTTATCCCATCTAACTATCATTTGGTGGATACTTTCTATCTTTATGGAGAACATTGTATGCTGACGTAATTTTTAAATCGTTTATGTAGAATCAAGTATTAATTATCTTTTTGTGGTATCTGGATTATTTAACATGTTTCGTGTTATTTCCAGCTTTCTCTTTAAATGTTATTTTTAGTGTTATTCTTTTTGCAGCTTTTCTTTGTTGTATGAACATTATCGAAATACATGGTCTTCAAATTATTTATATTGTTTCTATATCGTTTTCTATATGTTTTTATTCCTTCA
>NW_013790022.1:0-616 GCF_000517525.1 Limulus polyphemus
GGTATG
The DNA here is from genome assembly GCF_000517525.1 of Limulus polyphemus. Taxonomy (NCBI): domain Eukaryota; kingdom Metazoa; phylum Arthropoda; class Merostomata; order Xiphosura; family Limulidae; genus Limulus; species Limulus polyphemus. Next base: position 7 of record NW_013790022.1, read on the forward strand.
TTGAATGCAGCGCTGGTTCAAATTAGATGTCAAAATACTAAGTCTATAGTTTTGTACAAATTAGGAACTCAAATTACTGATGTTGACAAGCTAGAATATAAAATAAGAGCCTCTTATCTTTTCAGTTTGCTAAGATATCGCTCATGTAATACATCAAACACAGTGGTACTCTGCTCAACTTTTTCAATTTTTGGAAATTCTCTCTTATATACAGTTACTTCTATATATGACATGAATAACAAATTCAAAATTGCCCCTAGTGGCTTTCTCAGCCATTTTAACATGTTTGGATGCCATCTCTTTCTTTCAAACCAAGATTTCAAGGAGATGGGTTGTGTCTTGATATGCATCAAAATTTAATATTTTTTGATACTGAAATACAGCTTAGTTACTAAGCTTGATAAATTATAGTTGAATTCTATGGTATTAATATAGTAATTTATGATTTTTTGGTTATTCAACTGTACATATATATAAAACCTAAAAAAAATTTTGTTTCATATCCTCCACGTGTAAAACTTGAAAAGGCTTAGTAACCTACGTCAAGCAGCAACTCGAGTACAAAGGTCATAACTAGAAGAGATAATTGTTTGCTTTACTTCTTTATTTA
>NW_013790023.1:0-615 GCF_000517525.1 Limulus polyphemus
GAGACAAAGATGGCGACTGTTTCAAGTACCTATGTGGGCAATTCCCAGCTCTTTCAGAAGCGAAACTTAAAGAAAGGATTTTTGTTGGACCTCTGATTAGGAAATTGACTTTGGGTGAAAGGACAATGAGAAAAGTTGAAAAAGAAGCGTGGATTGCCTTTGGAGATGTTATTGTCAAATTTTTAGGAAACAACAAGAACTCAAATCACGAAAATATTTTTAATAACATCCTTGATAAATTCAAAGAGTTGGGTTGTAATATGAGCATGAAAGTTAATTTCTTACACTCACACATTGACTATTTCCCTGGACATCTCGGTGCTGTCAGCGAAGAACAAGGGAAGAGATTTCATCAAGATATCAGGGAAATGGAGAGGAGTTATCAGGGAAGGTGAAACATCAGCATGATGACTGATTACTGCTGGTCATTGAAACGAGATGCTCCATACGTAATACATAAAAGAAAGACCATAACACGTAGTTCTGAGATTAAAAGACGTAGATTTCACAAAAAATCGGGATGAATGAGGATGCATATTCGTTTGACATCAATGTTCTTCCCTTTCCTTCAGTTTGTTTGTATTTTTGTAAACAAACATAATAATAAAACATGTT
>NW_013790024.1:0-615 GCF_000517525.1 Limulus polyphemus
GTATGGCATACCAAATCTCAAGAAGAAATCCCTAATAGCCAAAGCTACTGTTGTAGCTTCATGATTTGGTATTGCATATGCCTCAGGCCACTTGGTGAAATAATCCATCACCACACAAATGTACCTGTTTCCAGCAGGAGTTTGGGGCAAAGGACCAGCAATGTCAATGGCTACTCTTTCCATTGGTTCGCCAACTTGATATAACTTCATTGAAGCACGTCCCTCATGCTTGGGTCCCCTTTTAGCACATGTACTACATGTCTTGTACCATTCTTCCACATCTTGCCTCATACCTATCCAGTAAAATCTCTGTCGTAGGTGACTCAATGTCTTTTAACTCTGAAATGTCCTCCTGTTAAACTATCATGGGATTGATGCAGCACAACTTCCAGTAACTTCCTCGGTATAACTGTTTGCCAGGTCGTCACTTTTCCATCTGCAGTTTCCCATCTCCGGAGAAGAATACCATCTTCAAGCTTCAACTGATCCCATTGTGCCCAATAGTTCTTTGTCACAGGGCTTAAGCTAGACACATATTCCCAAGCGAGGGCACAAAACACTTGCTTTTAATAAAATCAATTATTGGCTTCAAATCTTGGTCTTTCTCCTGCTCTG
>NW_013790025.1:0-1070 GCF_000517525.1 Limulus polyphemus
GTTTATAACTCTATTATAAAGTTCCGGCTCTATACTAATGTTTATAACTCTATTCTAAAGTTCCGACTCTATACTAACTGTTTACAACTCTATACTAAAGTTCCGGCTCTATACTAATGTTTATAACTCTATTCGAAAGATCCGGCTCTATACTAATATTCATAACTATATTATAAAGATCCGGCTCTATACTAATGTTTATAACTCTATTATAAAAATCCAGCTCTATACTAATGTTTATAACTCTATACTAATGTTCATAACTCTATTATAAAAGATCCGGTTCTATACTAATGTTTATAACTCTATACTTAAGTTCCATCTCTATACTAATGTTCATAACTCTATTATAAAAATCCGGCTCTATACTAATGTTCATAACTCTATTATAAAGATACGGCTCTATACTAATGTTTATAACTCTTTTATAAAGTTCCGGCTCTATACTAATGTTTATAACTCTATAATAAAAATCCAGCTCTATACTAATGTTTATAACTCTATACTAAAGTTCCGGCTCTATACTAGTGTTTATAACTCTATTATAAAGCACTGGCTCTATACTAATGTTTATTACTTTATTATAAAGATCCATCTCTATACTAATGTTTATAATTCTATACTAAAGTTCCGGCTCTATACTAATGTTTATAACTCTATTATAAAGTTCCGGCTCTATACTAATGTTTATAACTCTATTCTAAAGTTCCGGCTCTATACTAATGTTTATACCTCTATTCTAAAATTCCGGCTCTATACTAATGTTCATAACTCTATTCTAAAGACCCGGCTCTATGCTAATGTTTATAACTCTATACCAAAGTTCCGTCTCTATACTAATGTTTACAACTATATACTAAAGTTCCAGCTCTATACTAATGTTTATAACTCTATACTAAAGTTCAGGCTCTGAACTAATGTTTATTAGTCTATTATAAAGTTCCGGCTCTATACTAATATTTATAACTCTATTATAAAGTTCCGGCTCTATACTAATGTTTGTATCTCTATTCTAAAGATCCGACTTTATACTAATGTTTATAACTCTATACTAAAGACCCGGCTCTAAA
>NW_013790026.1:0-615 GCF_000517525.1 Limulus polyphemus
GACAAAGTTGCACCTTTGGCCATCCAGCTTTCCTGTCACGTAGACACTATGTGTGCTTGCCATTTTACACTTAGCTGTTGGGACTTTTACGATGTAGGCTGGTGGATGTCCTCAGCACCAACCACTACTGGTTTCCCGAAGCTGACTTATTGGTGGTATTCTTCTTACACTGGCTCCTCATATGTCCTTGCTCTCCGCAGTTCCAAAAACCTTTCTGGGTGGCAGCCTTTCCTGTCATGGCATCTTCCCTGTGTTGAAGTTGCCAGCATTGAGCTCTCTTGTGGCCAGGTTTATTACAGTGCCAGCAAAGTTGGCCTTGAATCCAGATAACTGTACCAACCTTGGTACCTCTGTGCTGGACTTAACGTAGGATTCAAATTCGAGAGCTCTGGCCATTGCATCTTGCATGGTAGAGGGGTGTGCTTGCTTCACTTGTATTTTCAGTTGTGGACTGTCCAAGGCGTCTATAAACTGATCTCTCAGCAACAACTTGAGGAGATCGGGTGGTGCAGTTGGGTAAGCCTTGTGTGCCATGCTTTCCAAGTCCTGTGCCAGCTCTTGCAGGCTCTCCCCTTTAGCACGGACTCTCGTCCTAACCTAGCCCTATAGCTTCTG
>NW_013790027.1:0-679 GCF_000517525.1 Limulus polyphemus
GAGAGCCTGCAAGAGCTGGCACAGGACTTGGAAAGCATGGCACACAAGGCCTACCCAACTGCTACCACCCGATCTCCTCAAGTTGTTGCTGAGGGATCAGTTCGTAGATGCCTTGGACAGTCCACAACTAAAGATACAAGTGAAGCAAGCACATCCCTCTACCATGCAGGATGCAATGGCCAGTGCTCTCGAATTTGAATCCTACGTTAAGTCCAGCACAGAGATACCGAGGTTGGTACAGTCATTTGGATTCAAGGCCAGAAAAGGTCAGCTTTCAGAGAGGTTTGAGGGACTTTGCTGACACTGTAACAAACCTGGGCACAAGAGAGCTCAATGCTGGCAACTTCAACACAGGGGAGATGCCACAGTAGGAAAGGCTGGTATCCAGAAAGGTTGTTGAAACTGTGGAAAGCACGAACATTTGAGGAGCCAGTGTAGGAGGAATATTACCAACAAGTCATCCTCAAGGAGACCAGTAGTGGTTGGTGTTGAGGGGCACTCACCAACCACCATCATGAAAGTCCCAAGAGCTAGGTGTAAAATGCCAAGCACAGACAGTGTCTATGTGACAGGAAAGCTGGATGGCCAAAGGTGCAACTTTGTCATAGACTCTGTGTCTCAGCAAACCCTTGTGAGCATCAAGGTGTTAGATCATGAAGGAGTACCAGAAGCCATACAG